>NC_051178.1:86603339-86626070 GCF_013339695.2 Rhipicephalus sanguineus
ACCACGATTTTATAGTGCCCAGTCACAGCTTCAGTTTCAGAGCGCCGAGTGGGGTGGCACCCAGATTGGTTTTCATGTAAACATATAGCTGGCTATGTGAGCAGACAAAACCACGTTCACATGAGCACTGCGCAGACAACTCTTTTCGGCGGAAACCCTGTGGGATGTTGCAAAATACGAGACCCCCAAAAAATGCACTGCAGGGGCAAGGACTCCAGCCTTTCTACTCTCGTGCAAGTCTGCCCCCTCTTTCCGTTGGAAAGATCTGCTAGGAGGGCGAGCTCGCAAGGATCATGGCAGCCAACACAAATTCATGACGCAGATGGCGGTTAGTTGTTTACATGAAAACCAAAGGCGCATTTCGCGTACAGTGGTGCGACAAGCACTTTAAAATTGATTTTAAATATCTTCTAGGCTTTATTATCAGTTGATATTTCGTAGATTATGCATGTGCGTCCATACAAATCAATCCCACAAGTTATCTCGCCTTCAAAATTTTGTCAGTACTCCTTTAAGGCTTCTTACCTATTTATGAACATCCAGAGCTGTAGGCTTACATTAAGGAGAGGTAAATAAGTGGATGATACATATCCTTAATAAATATCAGTCCCCAACCTAAGTGTTGCCTATTGACGGATCTAAGTGACATTATTGCTTTTAATTCTTTGTTTTGGTTGCAGTTTCAGAATATCTACACCAGATGAACCGAATGCTTCAGACTGTTGTTATAAGAAGTGAGGAGCAAGGTAGACAACTGGACGCAATCCAGAGACGCCCCTGTCATGAAATACCAGAAGTGAGCACCAAAGATGTGGTTGAAAAACAATTTTTCGACATCGAAGAATTTGAAAACTTTGATGCAGAACTTGCAGTCAATGCCACCATGAAGACACAGCTGGTATGGCTCCTTCCTTAAGAAAATATATTATTTAGCCAAAATAGAGTGGCTGCGTGTTAATAAAGACATGTTTTGTTTTTATAGCTATATCAGTTATCTGGAATAGGAGGGTCTTCAGTTGGCACAGCCACAAGACGGATTTTAGAGTTGCTGCTCAGCCATGAAGTGGCTGTGCAGTACAGCTGGGCCGGGCAAAAAGGAAAGAGAAAATTCATGGCCCTCAATACTGCAGAGATCATCTTTAGTAAGTCTGTCACAATCTTGTCTGATGAAGCTCCTCAGCTGCACGATATAGTAGTGCAGCACAGTGTAACACGATTTTTGTATGACATGTCTTGCTGTAAACTCATGGTTGAAGATAACTAGCAATGCAGTACTATTAAGTAATCAGGTAATTAAAACACCTGAGAAGATTGTTTAAAATCTAAAATAGCATCTTCGGCTAATGTTTCTGATGACAAACTAACACTCCAGGAGTGGTCAAGCAGGGCTTCTCAGATGCAAAGATGAGTGATATTGAGACCATAATAAAAGTGTGGCTTCGCCATTCCGCCGAAAAGATCCGCAAGAAGCAGTCAAAGGCACTCAGCAGCTCAGCAAGCACTCATTCCGAGAGTAAGTGTTTATATCGGCCTGCATGCATAATTATTGACATATCTGACCTATGAGACTGTCATGAAATGTAGCATTGTTCTACGCGGGACACCATCTGGTTCCCTTTGCATGTATTAATCTTTTCATTAAAATCGTAACTGCCTTTATTTGACGTCCTTTTTTGCAGGAGTAGCCCGGTACAGTAAAACATCTTTGCAAATTTGTGTTGAATGCCTTAATATTCCTTTTATTTTTCAGACACTGCCTCTGACTACTCGGACTCGGATGCCTGAGAAAGCGGTCCTCATAACCAGTCGGGACTAATTACTGTTGAAATAAATGAATTTCAGTCAACAAGTTTTGTTTGTTTTTTGTCATAGTCAAGCATTGTCACCTCTCCGTTTCTTGACGCAGTATACATACACAAGACCTCACACAGGTGTTTTTCCTTTAATGTATGTAAATACCTTGGAAAGAAATAAATCATATGTATAATACAAAATATCACAGCCTACGGTACCGAACCGGCTGCACAATGGTTGTTCTGAAAACATACTACAAATGTCCTGAAGTGTTGTTTTTAGGACGCCCTGAGGTTGTTATGAGTACGGACAACAGGAATGGATTTGTGCCATTTTAGTACGATAACAGGACGTTCTGGGGGCATCATAATGTCCTCAAGGTGGCATACTGAGGATGTCCTTAGGTTATTGTGTTGTCTGGGACAAGGGCGATGACTCATCGTCGCGATATTGTTAGAAAATTGCAAGCGTATCCGCCTTTTTAACCGCCAGCAACACGTACATCGAAAATAACAAAAGTGCAGAGTTCTGGAAACAAAAAAAAACTGCTACATTGCAGCAAGTGCAAAGCATTAAGCCTGTAGCCGACGCGATGTTACATGAATGAATTTTCGCCACCTCGTAGAGCGTGCAGCCAGTAGTTAATGGTTTTTCGTATTAGGAAAACTTGCCTGTCGTATCTCTCCACGGCTCCTGTGGAGTCACAGGAAGTACTGTGGTGGTAGTCGGGCGGAAAGATCGACGGCACGTAAGCAGGGTGGTGCATGATGTCGCTTTTCTTATTTCCTACGAAATGCTGGTTACATATTCTGGTATTCGATGTTGGCTGCCATGGTTGACCATCGGGCCTGCATACACAATCAACCGTGCGTAAGGTTATGGACAACTAACAGGAAACGCACATCACGGCAGAAAAAAATTCAGCGCACGGAGAAGCACGGGCACGTATCGACTTACCGCTCTCGTCTGACCACCTTGATCCAGCGTTGCCGCCGCTCTGTCTCGTACGGCTTCGACGGGAATGAGTAAAAGATGATGTTTGGGTCGTACCCTTCTCCTGTGGCGCACTTGTACACGCAACAGTACTTCCGGTTCCTGCGTTTTTTTGGGCGCCCTTCCCCGCAGTCGACCGCGGTGGCCATCGCCGTCCTACTACGCGTATTGCAACAGGGCCGCCAGGGCGGCGCAACGTGTCAACACAAACTCCAGCGCCGGAACTCTATAAACGACGAGAGAATAGCGAAACAAGTACAGGCTACGCTGCCTCATTGAAGCAACAGCATTTTCTCGCTGATCCATTGGTGAACACATACGTGATTTAATCCGCACTTTGGCGCATCGTTTTCTACACACTTCGCCGGTTTCTCTACTGGTAGTCACGTTGAGCAATAAATTGCGTGGTACTTATATGTACGCCCATCCTTCCTATACTGATTCCTGTTAGTGCGCGCATTTACGTTGCGTGCTTGTTCAAAAAGTGGATGAGTTTGGAGACAGAAGCATTGATGGCACTATACTGTCATGCTTATGTGACCCGTGCTCGTTTGTAAAGCAATGCCCGCACGAAGCAGTTAGGGCATAGGTATCTTTAGCATGCTTAATGGAGAACTGAACGAATCGCTTCGGTGCCAGACCTCGTTTTTGAATATCTAACACGTCAGCCACTCTGCTATATGACGAAAAGTGCGCCCGACGTATTTTTTGTGCGACTTCGCAGAAAGAATTTTACTTTAATAGGTTTTTCAGTGGAATGAAGCCACAAGCTATTTTTCGCGCGATCTCGCCCCAATTTAGATTTGATGAATCGTCAGAATGCACCATTAACCACATAGCAGGATGTTACCTCAGCAGGCGTTGAGGGTATCGCGCTGCAGGAGTAGAGAGATTACTCTCTTGCCAGCGATGTCTCTCCTACCGCGTTCTCAAAGTGTACAAAGACGAAGAGGCAGTGCCTTTGTCATTGGAAGGAGAACGTAAAGGGGCGCGAGCAAGCTTCGTTGCGTTCATCATCTGCCCTTGGCATTGCTGTACTACATGCGTTTAACACCATACATCCAAAAGACGCTGAAAAAAAAGGCAGACAGAGAGGCGTGAGCTGTATACTTCAAAAAAAGGAATTTATTTTTACGAGTCTGGCACTGCCATCGTCAACATGGTGGGAGCTTCTCTGACAAAATTGAAGAATAAGACACGCTCTGCGGGGTTGGCGAGAACAAGTTTTTTGAGCGGAGCAGTATAGAGGTCGTGGCCGGTAACTGTCATTGCTTCAACCGGGCAAAATGCGCCACAACTGGTAGCATCTGGAACCCTAATGTGGATCACTGGCCTGTTATTCCATAGAACTGGACGACGGGAAGACTAGTAGTGCTGTAGAGGGGATGACAAGGGAATGTCGACGGATCCGCGAGTACTCGGTTGCGGTTTAAATATTTGCGTACAGCAAAGAAGATGTCGCTGCGGTGAGACCTTTGCCGTAGGCTGCGTGACCTCTCGCTGCACTTTTCTTGACTGAGTTCACCTTGAGGGCGTCCTTGTCCAGCTGTAGCGCGGCTTTCATCTGCATAAAACAGCGTGAAGATCATGAAATGCGTGGACATATAAAATTGAAACCTAGCCTACAACAAGTACTCTGTATTTCTAAGTTACCAACGTTTCAAAATGGCAGCCTTCTCCACCAAGCTCCCGCTCCACACCTTGTATCAAAGTTCTGTTAGTGATAGCATAAGTAAAAAAAGAAATCGGTACTGCTGCAGAAAAGAGCTTACACTCGGCTGTCCCCTACTGTTGGCGAAAAGTAAATTTAGCATACCGATGGTAGCCTAACATCACTGAGCTATACTCTCAGGCCTTTGATACTTAAGCTGACATATGGCTCATCAAATGAGCTCTGCATTCCTAGGATGAACAAAATGCATTCGACGGGGCCAGTCTGGAGCATGTAACAAGTTCGTGGGTGGCTGAAACTGACCACACATCTGTGCCACAGCGATAAAAAAGATGCACATTCCGCACACTGTACAGAACTACAACCGAAGCATTGATTAGCCAGTCGTACGGTACGAAGTGGCAAAAGCAAACACACTGCCGGTTTCGGTGACAAAAAAAAACTTCTAACGGCCATGAGCAGCGTAGACCATTGCAGAGTGAATATAACATAACCGGAGCTTTAATTCCGAACAAACATTCCTACAAAACCAGTTAGCCATGATACTATCTAATTCGCGAGATTTCGCATGATTTGGCACTGGACATTGTCGAACCAGGTGACCGAAAATATTTTGGCATTTTCCGAAGAGAGCGACTTTGGGACAGTGCCGGGACTTCCGTGCTTCTAAACTCGACTTGCTGCGCAACCTGCAGGAAAGACAGAGGGAGACAGGAAAGAGCGCAGTGCGCTTTTTCCTGTCTCCCTCTGTGTTTCCCGCTGGTTGCACAGCCAGTCGAGTTTATAAGTATGAACCAACGGGTCTGCGAAGAAGTATTGCTGCAACAAACTTCCGTGCTCTTTGTCATTTCTCATCACAGAGTCCTGCTAAGCCTTATGTAAGTGACAGCCCACAAATGATCACATGGGCCAAGTCGAGAGGATGTAAGGTAAATAAATTTAAAAGCTCGTTGCCACTGGATTTAAAAGCTTGTTGCCACTGGATGAGCACTGTCTGATTATTTGTGCTTCATCACACAGTGAGACATGACTGAAATGGCATGAAAAAGAAAACTTGCTGGTGACAAAAGGAGGGGTGCAAACAACTATGTGGCGTCGGAGCAGTAAGTCATAGTCTATTAAGTTGCGGGATCTCTATGCAATGAACCCAAGGGCTTCAATGAATATCACTTGCCTGCAGTAAATGTCGGTGGCGCTGGGGGAATTGTCGCAACGGCCTCGTTACCTCCGGGTAGGAAGACGGTAATCATCGGCGGTCTCTGCAGGAACGCTGCTTGCATCAGCTTCCACAGGGAATTGTATGTATCGGTGCATCATGAACACCTGGGCAAAGACCTCTGCCTCGGCCCTGTCATAGGGCGCACCTCTGTACACACACGGGTCCTGTATAACAGCCAGTGCGTATCCGGCTGCCGTGTGCAAATCCAGGAACTCCCGCTGCGCTGTTGCCGCCACGGGAAGATTCAACAACTTCATGTACGGGCCATCTGCACCGAGACGCTGGTATACCTCGAGAAATGCCTGCATAGGAAATTGAATGATTTAGCACTTCTCTGCGGGTTTCTGCTTTATTTAGCAAACAAGAGTCGCATACATTGAGCGCTAGACACACAATTTGTTGCAGTTGCATCCGTGAGTCAGGTGCACTATAACAAAGCCGGACAGTGCACTCCGTAGGAAGGCTTAATCTCAGCAGTAATGCAGTGTTCTATGGCTGTTTGTTGTCTTTCTTGCCGCTGTAATACCACTAGCGCTTTCGCAGCCCTTCCAGTCACGTCTGCGCAGCCCTTACATGACGTGATCAACTGGAGGACGTATTGGTTCCCAGCTTCACCATAACCCAATAGTCGAATACAAAGATACCTCCGTAACAAGTTAGCTTCTTGCCAGTGCAGTGTTCACCCACTGAAAACATTTGTGTGAACAATTTGTTACGTGAGAATACGAGAATTCGGCTTCAGTTCCGCTTATAATACGCGTGGGAAACGAATGTATCTGTCCCTCGTGCTATACACCAGAGCACGCCTGTCTCGCACCCAGGCTGCTGGCGAGCCGAGCGGATACTCTCGCACCCAGACGCCGGGCTGACCCGGCTGCCGAGGCGCGCGCGGGCTGCACCAAGTAAACAGGGCAAGCTGCAGTTCTGAGGCTTTAAAGTGCGAAAAAGTACCCGTTCACGCCGCTTTAGCGTGTAAGAGCTCGTCTGGGCAATACTGCGTCGTATTTGGATGCCAAAACAAGCAACGCAACAAGTGGATATTAGCGTTGTCTGCGACGATTACGACGCGCCACGGAAATAGTGCCGGTGTGATGTTTTCAGCTTCGCCGCGAATGGATAACTGTGATTCAAGCAAAAAAACTAGGAGCCGAGTGAAAATGCGCGAGTAAGTACACTAACTGCGTGTATTCTGCAGTGTGATGCCCACCTATTTATTTTGCGAATCTAATTTGCGTGACACGCAGCTGGGTTGAAGGCAGGCGCAAGCTTTGTGTGGTGGTGCACTTCATACCGTTGAGCGTTTCCTTTGACGAAGTCTAGTGCAAGGTAGTGCTTTCAAGCCCAAGCAATCAGCATGCTTTGCCACTTTCAACGTAGTATTAAGCTTTAGTGATTTGATGGCATCCACGCCTTCGAGATTTCTTCTTCAAAAGGTAATAAATGGCACGGTGCTCCTCAACAGCTGGTCAGCATTTCCTGCTTTCATTGCAGTGTTTGATGTCCCCAAATTTATTTGGACACGAGGCATCCAGCTGCACATAATACATATATTGGCACGTAAGTAAACAGAACTCGCGCCAGTGTCCTTTACGTCGCAGGCGTAGCTAACCGGCTTAACTAAGAGTAGCACAGTTTCGCTTGTAAAGCACCATCGTTACAAGAATAAAATCGCGCAGGTAGCTTCCAAAGGGATCGCTGAACGATACTGCAGGTTATACTCTCTGATAGCACGCTTTTGTGAGCAAGACGCATTATTGTAAGAGCGCTCGTGAAACAAAAATTACGTTCCGCGAAACTACCCTAAAGCGTACTCTAATTATTACGCGATGCATGCTGAAATGATCACATTTCACAAAACTTTGTGCACAACTTGTAATATGGCGCAACAAAACATCGTTTCACTCTTTCGCGATCTGCACTGCAATTACGATTCACGCGTAACTACAGCGAGAACGTTTTTTTACAAATGTAACAGCGTACGTATCTGACGAGGTTGCTTCCGCAGCCCACTCAGCACGTACTGTATACATTGTGGAATTGCATGAGCAAGATGTTCTTGATGTTCCAATAAAATCAGCGAAAATGTCCAGGCTAGAAAAGACGCGAAACACGCTCTCCGACGGGCTGAGTTTCGGGAGTTTCACGTTCGCTCTGTGTAGCGTCTGCTGGCGTGGCAGCCCGCGCATGTTGTTTCGTCGCGTTTGCGATAGATGGCGCGACACGCGATGCAAATATGGCGATGCGCATGGAATTGTGTGTGTTCTGGTCTATAAGCAGCAGTGCCATATTCAACGTTGATGCAATGAATATTGCATGTTAAATCGCGTGTGGCATTTTGTCTTGTATACTTGCGAATGGTGGACACACCTCCAGAGAGTCCTGCTTGAATATCAGATCCGGGATGTGGTCGATGACCCAGGGGTACCGCTGTACGAGGAATTTTGTTTCAGCGTTATAATTATAAGCAGTGATGTTTTCCACATGCTCAATCTTATATTAATGCCCGGAAAGCGCCAGCTCATTGCGACATATTCCTGCATTTGTGCAATTTCATCGGGCTTTATAAAATTCTTATTGTGGGTTCCTGCGTGATTAAATGTGGGGACGAGGACCAGGCATAAGTGATTTAACGCAGGGCGGTAACGCGTCAGAAGCACTCCTCGTGGACGAGAGATAGTGACCCCAAAGGCGCTAATCACAGGTGGTGCCGTGGAATTTTTCCTGTGCGTTGTTGAACAAAATTCGCAGCGCGCGCAAGTTGTCTCACATTCCCCATTATTGCCATCCACTTCTTCTGTCTCTCACGCTTCTCATCGTAATTTCTCCTGTGCTCAATAAAATTTTGTTCCCGTTGATGATAAAATAAACCAACGAAAAACGCCATAAAAGCAAAACGAAAGAACGCCAGATGTTTCTAAAGCAAAACGAAAAACGCCAGCTGCAGGAAATGTCTTCTAAACAATGGTTTTCTCAATGAAAATTCAACCATATGAACAACGAACCTTTAGTATAAAGCCGTACAGTGACTAAAGGCACCTTCGCCCACTCATCATCATTCATCCTGTGATTTTTTGTTAGCTCCTATCTTTTTTTTTTTTGTTTGTCCATTCCATCTCATCTATAAGCGCCTTCTCAGTCTTGCTCATAATTTGGTACTTGAGACTTGATTTCACTGGAGATAAACTAAGTGCACCAAGCTTACACATGATCAACAAAGGAAGGCGAACAAAGTAACATTTCAGCGCCTCGTAAAACAAAACTGAATATGAATCTTCTTATATTGAATTTGGAGGTGGCAAAAGTGATTTGCACATTCGTTACTTTATTCGAGATATAGGTTCCGGGGTAATATGGTAAACAGGAGAGCAATTGATCATTTTCACCATCATTGTGCTTGCCTGGGTAAACTTGCAGGGCACGAGGGAAAGACAGGATGACAGTAGCGCTCAGACACGGGTGCAGCGCTTGTGTCGCCAAGTGTTTGTCCCTCGTATGCATGGCGCTGCTCGGTTGCCCAAATAAGTTAAGGTACCGACTCGCCCGGCTTGCCGGGTTTCACCGAGTTACACAGGTGCACTGCAGTTACGATTTTGCGTAAATAAATAAATGATTGCGGAGCACAAATAAGAACCTAGTATGCATAAACAATATGTATTATTAGACGGGCACGCACATGCATTGCTCATTCTTCCGTCATGGTTTGTTGTTTCACTTAGATTCAATGCCCCGTCTGGCAGCATCTACTAAACCAGTGTTTGATGTGCACGAGCAATTCTTTAAAAGTGAGAACGAACCGGCTTACAATAAAAGGTAGAAAACCTGCAAGCCTACATGTTGTGTTACGATTGTAGTGCGTATAGCCAGTATTTCGTTACATCTACGAGCCCTAGTCGCTCAAGCCTACATGCAGTTTGTTCAGATATCAAACATCCGTCGAAATTCCCGTTTGGTAGGCAAATAGAAAATTGCCCAACATGCACTAAGAGGGCGCACATTTATAGCGATCTTCAGATATGGCAATTTGTTTAAGTCTTTAGGAGGCGGCCATTTTAGAAGTGACACCTGTTGCAGCAGTGCAGTTGCCTTCACTCTACAGTTCACAACCATCCAAAATGGACGCACCTGGAAACGGCCCTTGAGTATAATGCTGCAAATTGCGGCCCGGGTTTGAGGCCACTGCTCTCCAAAGGCGGCGATGGCGACATACACTGGCACTGGCAATAGTTCCGAAAAGTTTGGGAAAAGCACGACAAGGTCGTTCGCCCACTTCTGAAACCAAACATTGTTCGTGTAGGAGCTGCGAGGTCGGGATAGGGTACACAGCATCGTGCCGAGTAGCACGAAGAAGTCGTCCATCGTGGCTGCAGGCTCCGAGTCAGGCATCTGTTCGTGCAGCGGCTCCACGATAAGCACTTTCAACTCCCGCAGCAACAAACCGTCTTTGTCGGCGCCGTTCCGAACCTGACGACAAGAAAAGGTGCCAGGTGTGAGCGTGTGGTTCGATTCTCAGAACATTCCGAAAGTTCTCAGAATATGCATATATACTCTACTTCAAAGAACAAAGGCGACGCCTCTAGTTTTGAAAAATTCTAGACATGAGACAAGGACCCCATGATACATAGGGGCAGACTAACAACGAGATATTATTGAAGAACATACACATGTGCAATAAATTGCTGCGCAAATGCATAAGATCGTCCTTTGGAACCTTTGGAACACCGCGCCAGGCAGCAGAGCGCGCACATGTGCCACACGATGACCAGACACTTAATGCCGTGGAGATATCGAAGTTGTTTACCTTTTGAATCGGTAGAGTGACTTTATTTTGATGATATTGGATAGATAGACGTCATATATGTAAGCAAAACTGGCTGGCATTTGCACCTACATGTGGTCAACTGTGTAAATAAATGTACGACAACGTGCCCTCTTTCCGAAATTAGATGTACCATCAATAAAACTGAACGAGCCGCTACCCAGTAACCCAGACCCCCCCCTACGTCATTTCTGTCTCGGTTAATTGTCCCACGCGAGTAAAATATTATCGGCTAAGATGTGGATGTTCCCCGCTGACGCCAACGAAACGGTAGGACTCCAGAATTGTGCATGCGGTGAAATTCAGTAGAGCTAAAGGTGACCGCATGTATACAGCGTAGGTCTAGTATTCGACATTTCTAGATAAGGGGGCCATTTTCTGCTTTTTGAAACGAGATTCCAAGTGTTGTGCTGTATGCAGTGCAATATGGCTTACACGTTCCTCTTGACTACAATGGCATAGATAACATTTTCTGACCGTTCTGAAATCGTTTAAGGGCCTTTTTCACACGCGGCTATTCGAATATCTGCTTATACCTAAAGAGGCTACTACTTAATCGAATACTGTTCAAAAAGTATTTGCTTTTGGTCTGGTTTTATTGGACATGTACCGTATTTCACCTCGACATTAAAATTAGCGTGCTGCTTACTGTGGACTCTTTCGATTCGATGCCCATGGATTCATATGGGTTTCATAACGATTCATAACGAAAACAGCACCATTTGGCTCATCTTTCGAGCAATATAATGGATAATATGGCTGATACGACAGTTAGCCTGCAAGCTGGGTTGCTTCGTTCCTCCCCCTTGTCTCATTTAACATTTTGACGCACGATTCACCCCTTCTCGTTTTTCTACGTTAAATTCTGATGTCTTTTAATGAAGTCTATAAATATGCTGATGAAGTTCCCTACTGAAGTTGCTCTGTAATTGAGCAAGAGTAAACTCGGCTTCGACACAAATAAACATGAAAGAATTGCGTTACTTTGAAAAGAAGTTTTGTGTGTTCAATAAGTAGTGACCAAACGAAGTTTTGGGACTACACAAATTTGGGCCAACGAATCTTTCTACCGTACTTTATCGCCATACTTTACCAGCTTATCATATTCTACGATCCCATAATCGACAAAAAATGTTACTCACCTTCTCGAAATCGGCCCCACAGACGAATTCCACGAAGCCAAGGAGGCAGGCAACAGCATCGTCTGATGCCACCAGGCCGCGACTCCTTGTGACCATACGAATCCACTTGGGGTCAAACTCCCGTGGCAACACGTACATCTTTTGCCAGGCCACCGGGCTAAGCGTGGGTATGTCGATTTCCAAGGACTGCGGCGTCGCGGTAGCCATTGGTCTGACGAATTCCTGGGGCCAGTCGCTCTACGGCAGGCTTAGATCTGGCGACTTCCTCGGGCTACGGCTCCAGAGGCTGCACCGAGTACAGGATAAGGATGCAAATATTATTAGCACTTTGAATGATATAGTGAAGGCGGCGGATACTTCTATCCTGAACTGTATAATATGCAGATACCTCACCTGTCTTTGAGTCGAGAGTTTTAGTACTGGGGCCCAAAGGCGGTTGCCTACGGAAGGCCTTGCGTTCCTCTGTTGTCTCTTTGGGTGCGGCTGATAGGGGAAAACTCGGAGCGCACTGCAATGTGCTTCGAGTTTTCCCCTAAGTGTTAAACAGCCTTTACAATACGACGCAAGAACGCGCGGTCCCAACGACTAAGGGTCCCTGGCACTAAAACTTTCTGGTGTAATCAACGTAGAGCAGCGAAAGGATGTTCCATGTGTACCTACGGATTATGTTAGAAAGCCACTGCGAGGTATTCCCCGCTGAAAAACGACCGGGAAAGACGGTGTAACAGTTTCACTAGTTTCCGCTTGAAATGAAGGTTGTGTCTAATGGTATCAGCACCCATACTTTCAATCTGGCTGAAAATCTTGGCTGCAAAAATTCGGATGTTCAGTATGGCACTTTCTTGACTAAGTACTACTGCGTTGCTAAGCGACATGAGACGGTAGATGACGACAAGCCGGGCCCCTGCAGCGCTACGCACTTCAGATAAATGGACCATCGGCGGGCCACGTAATGTGTAGGAAAGGCAACTGGAGGTCAGTTAGAGTGACAGAATAGATGCCCGGGGAATTAACATCTTGAAAAAAGATCTTCAAGACGGGCTCCCTGCAGTGTGTTTTTTTTTTTTTGTCGACCAAGCACCCTCGTTCACAGACGCTTTTCTCGCTCGGTGTGCTACTGCCGCTGCCAGTTCCAGTGAAAGTGCGTACCCCGAACGGCTGGTTCCTCACTCACGATGCGTAGGTCGAGGGTTCACAATGAGGCGTGACAATCTCATAGTAATTATTGAAATAAAAAAAAATTGTGGTGTTTTCTTGACTTCACGGAATTAGCCGCAGCACAAACACAACGAGCGACAGAAGCAGTCATGTGAACGAGAGTGCATAGCTGAAAAAAAAAGAAATTCCGGAAAAGCTGCCTTGCTGATTTTTGCTAACTGTGCAACGCCAGAGGGCGACAGTAAGTTAGGTGCAGTGATAAGATGAAGAAGTGCACTAGTATAAAAGGAAGTCAGCTCGCACAAGGCAGGGTAAATTGGAGATCATTAGAGAGGCCTTCGTACTGCATTGGAGATAAAACAGGATGGAATATGTGTCGACAACAAAATAGTCCTCGTTTTGGACGACGCATCCGAGGCGTCCACCAACGTAATAATAGCTCAATATGCGCCAGGGCAATGTGTACATTGACCGCTAAAGACACCAGCACACACAACTAGATGTCTCAAGCCACTATACTAATAACACTTTACTCGCTGAACAAACTTCGAATTATCTTCAAGATGAAGCAAAGCGCGACGTAACACGTGCACGGGCGTACACCAGCAATAATATCAGTTTTGTGGGCTAGTTCTGATCCCTTGAATGCATATTCGACTGCGATTCCTCCTAGGTATTCAAGATAAGAGCCAATAAGGTATTATTCTGATTAGGTGCTGCTACGGACATGGAGCTATGAAGCGTTCATTCATTTCATGGTGGTGGCCATTAAAGCCAGGAAGCTCACTATTTAAGGCGCGTCTCCAAATTCTTTTGCCGACAACATAGCTGACAGTTCATTTTTCCCTCGTTTTACTTAAATCCCAGGGCACGCACGTCGGCTGGTTCACATAGTTACAACCGGATGATAAACAGGCCAACAGAAACGCCATGTCTTTCTAAGAATTTTGTAAGTTAACTTAATTGTGCACCCTTCATATTGCACAACGCACGTCGTACATGTGCAGTTCAAGGGAAGATAATGTTACTGATTACGCTTACGATAGCATAAGAACCCTCAAGTTAGGTCGCATCATAAAACTTGACGCTAAAAACACGTACATAGAAATCCTCCAGGAGTGTTTCCTTTTTTTCTGCGTAATCGGCTCATACAGGAAAGGGCGCCAGCTGAAATCTCTTGAGAACACAAAGATAACCACGACGTGGGAAATATCACTTACCTCGACAACTCACGGTGCGATGTGGCAAGGAGACGGCCGCTGTAGTCCAGCGAAGAACGTTCGTAGCCTCTCGTCGATTCGGGCAGACTCAACAAAACAAGAGCAACCCCTCCGTGCTGACGATAACGTGGGCGTAGGTTTTGTCCTGTCCCTTCCTCTTTCCAAGACACCGGGCCTGGTACTCGACTGCTGGTGCGTACTCGAAGTGCCAGTGGACTCAACTGAACGAGGAAAGTCCCGACTACATATATACGCTCTGAACGACTGGGACGTTTCCTGATTGGCAAATTCCTGTAGCGCCACTGCGCAAGCGCGACGAAAATGTCACCTGACGAATTTCACCGTCCCCGTCGACAAGCAGGTCCAGCTATTGTTCCCTTTCAAGGGTCGCGCCTGCTTTTCTTTCCTTTTCGAGGCTTCTCCAGACACTGCTGAACATACCGGTTTAGTAGGTCTCGCGCTCACGGTATTCAAAGTACCCGCTACTAATTCTTGAAAAGAGTCCTTCTCGCTGGAAGCAAATCCTCGTGGAAACTAACGAGCATATTAGCAACGCTTCCTATGTATGTTGTATCCTGTCAAGTTTCTCACAAAAGAGGGGAAGGGGCAGAGGAGTTGGAGTTAAAGGTGTGGGGCGCCGGAGCGGGGAAGAGAAGAAAGAAGGTGCGCGCGTGGGCAGCTCGAGCTTGGCCGGACCCTTAGGAACCCTAATCTCCTTGGAATAAGCGTATACTCCTGTGACGCCCCCCCTCCCCGCGCACCTTCTCGACAACAATTTTTCCGCACGTGGAATTTTTTAGGCCACTGCGGTGACCTTTGCTGTCCGTGGCGAGAAGTGCGTGCGACTTTGGAAATTCACCCATCATTTCGACCTTCTTGCTGAGCGTGAGACTGTCAATGGCTACCTAACTCCCGCCTTTTTGGAAGTGAACTAATCGCTTCCTGCCCGCATCCCGTTCTGTGCCTTCTGACCTGGAAGATGTTTGAATGATCGCCTGCGTGAGAATGCGGACAATGTTAGAAACGGAGAGGAGGGCTTTCCCAGTCATACATTGTAGCGTATGCGGGCTGCGCTCGCGCGTTCCATTAAAGGCAATTTTTTCGCACATGGCACAGGTGAAACAGCGTGGGACATGTCCCTCCGCTCACTATGAGTGCGTACGCAGGTAGCTTGGGGTCCCCAGCACTAAAACTGTCTAATGACAGGGTATTAGTGGGGGGAGACACGAGCGTCGCGTTCGCATGTTGTACACTTCTTCCAGACTAGGACGAACGTGGCGGGAAACGCCAGCTGCGCATAAGAGGGGGGTGGAAGAGGAGGCAGATGTCGCTACTTGAAGGGATACTGAACAAAAATTAGAAAAACTGACGAGAACATCGAAACTGTACTCGGAAGGGGGTATTCACACGAGGGAGAAATCCTCGGGGAAACGGGGGGATTGCGGATCACGTGACTGCGACGTCACGGATTAGTGAGTGAGCGCGCAGATTAGCACCCCCCCACTCCCGCGTTTCCTAGAGGGACAGGGGGACCTTTTACCCGACAGGGAAAACGATCCCCCGGCTGTGGGGGATATAGCGGAATTTCGGGCTCTTGTTTGGCCACATTGTTGCACTTGCTCCTGCAGAAAGCGGCAGTGGGTGTCCAGTCAGCAGCTCGTCGTCAGCAGTTAGTCAAACTGGTGCTACAAGCCACCAGAGTAGTGTAGTAACACTGGTCTCCGCCTCCGTTCGCCTCGTTCCTGTGAGTGGGGGACATTTGTGGAGACTTCTTCTCGCGAGCTGCCGTCACTAGGCTCCGCCTTTATCCCCTGAGGATTTCTCCTTCGTGTGAATACACCTGAAGAGGCCAATGTTCCGATAAACAGAGTTTATTTTGGCGTATTTTTGAAGAGTTGGCTGTATTTTGGGGGGATTTTCAGCGCGCCGCGGCTGCACTCGACCACGAGCCTTGACGTCACATTGTTGTTCTTTGTGGTTGTGTGGAGGAAGAGACACTTATTTCTGCAGCCCTGTCGGGATCGCGCGGCGCAGCGTCTTGGGGGAGGGGGGTGGGGGGAAGTGAAAGGAAAGAGGGTAATAGTGTGTAGGATTGTCGTTGTGTCTCGTTCGCCATGGCAGGCAGGACGGCAGCAAGCGCAGGAGCGCCAAGGTCCCAGCTCATCTGTAGGCGGCTATGCCCGTCTCGTCCAGGAACTCCACCAGGCTGCGTAGTGGTGGCAGGTGGGGACGGGAAGAGCAGGTGTTCAAGTGGGGAGGCAGGCAGGCCCTGTCCTTCGGTAGGCCGTAGTGACCCTCGAGCGTTCCTGTGCCAAGTCCAGGGCAGCACAGAGGAGGTGCTCGAGGGTCTCAGGATCACCGCAGCCGGGCCTCGGCTGGAGAAGCGCATCGACTCTTGGAGGTGCTCGAGGGTCTCATGGATCACCGCAGCGGCCTCAGGCTGGAGAGCGCAGCGACCCTCACACACCCGCAGCGACCCACGCACAAGCCGGTCCGCAGGCGCAGCAGGGCAGACCGGTCTCTCCTGGAGAGGCCCGTCTCTGGTAGTAGCTTTGGCCCTCGTTCATTGGCCACCCTTGAGTCTGGGTTGACGGTGACCAGGAGCTTCTTGAGACGGGCCTGCGTGTAATCCCTGGCCGCGACGGCCCCGGGATGGGGGTGCCTGGCTGGTGTGCTGCCCTTGCCAAGCGCGTCCGCATCCTCGTTACCAGCTATACCCACATGCGGGGTCAGCTAGTGGAAGGACACGGAAGAACCAGATGCGCAGCAAGGGCCCGGTACTTGGCCGCCAATTACATTCTCCGAGGCGCATGCAGGTGCACGTGTCCTGTCCCGCTCTTCCCTTTCATCCCACTCTCCACCTTCACAAAGCCCTGATACTTTACCCCAGCCGGGAACATTGTTCAATACCGGTGCTGTTCGTAGTGGTACTGGGAACCGTAGTGGGAGCTGAGAACGTTGAGATACGCGGGCGACCGCTGGCATTGTTGGCATGCCCGTTTCAAGCCGTATGTAATGCCACCTACTCTCGTTCACGTCACGGCCGTTAGACGCGGCAGTTTGTGAAAAACGCATTAAATTAATTATTTTCCTCTAGTATCTGCTGAAATGAAGGTTGTTTCTATCGATTTCAACACCCAGTATTGGAATCTGGCTTAAAATTTTGGCGGCAACACTTTTGTCAGCATCCTTTTAAGGCAAAACGGTAAACCCGCCTTCTCACGTGTTACAACCCGTGGGAACGCGGTCGTAGCGCTCCCACTGGTTGTAAGCACGTCTCTCAGTGGAACTTAGAGTACTCTAAGTCGGGTTGTCGTAGTCTTCGACAGCAAAATCTTGCGCAGGCTTCCGGCGATCTCTAGAGAGCCTAGAGTCCATCATTCTTTGTTCCAAGTCATTGAGTGTCTTGCACGACCGGGTACCGAGGGGCCTTCTGCCCACGCATAAAGCAGAGCCACCCTTTTGTCTGACCCAAAGGGAGTTAGCATTCCTGGAAGACGCCAGGCCGGCCACTGGGTGATGTGAGGGGGTTCTTTTTGTATGTTTCAATAAACATTCCTCGTTTCGTTCTTTCTTCTTCTTCCATTTTTCCTGAGCGTGTAGGAAAACATAAAACTTCAGTGGAAAGTAAGCGCTCGTTTTCGGTCGTGTATGTATCCTCCGTCCTGATTTCCGCTATGACACTTTAGCAAAATGGAAACCAACTAGCCCAACCCATTACCTTCCTAAGTATAATGTCAATAAAATAAGCCTGACCATTACCATGGCAACATGAAAGGCGCTTTCCCTTCTCCCTCTTTTAGTCAGAGACACGTGCTTCCTGCTATGTTAGGAGTCCGTACCGGTGCGAGTCACTCGCAAGAAAAACAGCGAAAACCCAAAACAGTACGAAGAAGACACACGCCACTCGCTCTTGCAGATGTGTTAGTGGGCCTTCACGCTTCTCAGATGTGAAAACCATTCAGTGTCATTCGAACTTTGGCCTCTCGTCGTACAGAGTCCTGCTCCAAAAGAGGGCAAACACAATTCGCCACGTTGTTGCAAATTGTATTTCGCCGAAGCGTGGCCAAACAAGCCCCCGAAAGCAAGTGAGAATGTCGTTAAAGCAATATTCACACGGGGATAAAGGCGGAGCTTAGTGACGTCAGCTCCTGCGGAGATTTCCCCACGAAAGTCCCCCACTCACACGGACGAGGCTCACGGAGGGGGAGACCAGTGGGTACCAGACTATTTTGGTGGCTTGTACCGCCCGCTTTACCAGCTGCTGACTGGACACCTACTGCCGCTCTCTGCAGGAGCGGCAGTGGGTGTCCAGTCGCAGCTGGACAAGCAATGTGCCCAAACAGAGCCCGAAATTCCGCTATATCCTCCACCCACCGGGGAATCGTTTGTCCTGTCGGGGAAAGGGTCCGCGTGTCTTCCGAAGAAGCGCGCGGAGGGGGGGGTGGGGGTGTCAGCCCACTCACTAATCCGTGACGTCGCGGGTCACGTGATCCCGCAATCCACCCTTGTCTCCCGCGGATTTCTCCCTCGTGTGAATACCCCTTTACCGTCCGGGCTGCGAGCGGAGGAGGGCGGACTAGGGGAAGGACTGTTTCTATTCAATACCCCTTCATTTCTTTTGTTTTTCCCTTATCACTCATACAGTAGGGGAGCTTACAACGGGGCCGACATTCCTGCAGTATGCTTCGAAAAGCCTTTGTGGAGCTCACCCGCTTTCGCTGGACTGCTTTTACGAGCGTAAGGAAAAGCAGTCAATAAAAGAGAGCTTCCTGAGGAACAAATTCTTGCAGAAATGGAAGCTTAGATATTTTTGCGAAGGGCCAGTACCCTGAAACCGTAGCATCACATGTTTATAAGTGTAGAGGCCTGGGCTAGTATTCCTAATTGCACTCTTTCTGTCTACTCTGTCCGTTTTCCTATGTTCGCGCGCTGCAAAACCCTGCAATTATGCATCACATGTTGAGTGGTCTCATGTTTTTTTTCGCACGCCAGGCACCGCACATCGTTGATGCAACCACAGCAGGGGCCGTAGGCAGATTTATTTATTTCTTGGGGGGGGGGGGCACCTCCTTGATTTAAAGTGGTGTCCGGGCAGGAAGATGTGGTCGAGAGTCATTTTGTGCTCTGTATGCCATGGCAAAGAAAAAATTCGTGTGTGTGTGTGGGGGGGGGGTGGAGGGCCAGGTGTGCTACCCCCCAGCTACGCCACTGAACCGCAGTGCAAGTGGCGGAGTTGTCACTCAGCTGAGCTGGAAATACGCCTGCGTCCGCAACTAGCATTGCCACCCAGACTGCCGTATTTTCAACACATTCGCTTGCAATGTAGAGTCATGAATTGGAAAGCACCATACCGATTTCGAGGTCTCACGCTGCCAGCAGCTCTCCGAGGGCTTGCACAGGAGCTCAAGCTCCGCTCTATGGTGCCCACCACTCAGCTGAGTTGGAAATACGCTGTGTCCGCAACTAGCAACGCCCACCAGACTTCTATCGTTGTTCTTCTTCCCGTCGACCATTCGACGTAGAGGCCTCGGTGGCCTCGATTGTCAGCACTTTGGTGTGTTGCGTAGGGCTAAACCGTCAATCATCAGTTTCAGTGAGGAACACCATAAGTATCTGCCGTATTTTTAACAACACTCTCGCTTGCATTGTAGAGTCATGAATGGGAAAAGCACAACGCAGGCTGCGTCGTTTGTAGTTGTGATTTCGGCATTTCACATGGAGGCAGGTTGTACATCGTCGCTAACTTCCGATTGCAAATGCATGTCAGCGCCCTTCACAGCCAAGAGAAGCATCAGCAGCTGGGAAAATTTTTCCGCAAAGAAGATGGTGTCCGTGCAGAGTGCTTGTTCACCGAATTTTTGCTGGAACAACAACACTTCGCTGGCCGTCGCCGACCACGTGGGTCCCCTGCCACGTGGTCCTCGCACGCGGGACGATGCCATCGCATGTGCCCTTCGTGCGACGGCAAAAACTCGCCCAGAGTGTCGATACTATTGCTATTGCAATAAGGAATTCTCGACCAGGGGTAGGGGGTCAGCTGGCGCACCCTCGTTCAGTAAATCTCCCGGATTCCGTTTCTCCAAACTTGGCAGGTATGCATGATCTGGTGACCTTTAACGTGCATTGACATCGCACAGGACACAGATCTCTAGCATTACACCTCCATCAAAATGCGCCACCGTGGACGGTATCGAACCCGCGACCTTCTGGTCAGCCGTCGAGCACCGTAACTGCTACACCACCGCGGCGGACGTAAGTCGACCATTATAGGCCTTGTACGCAGCAGGTTTGACAAGAGTCACTGCAACATTTTCAGAGTATCGATCAGTCGAAGGATACAATGTTGAATGTTGTGAATGATATTCGAAAATTTTCTCGAGCGCGTTAGGAAGTGAACCTGAACACACCGACTGCAAAGCTAGCGCAAACAGTCAAGATTCACCAAGTATTGAAGAAAATGGCATCTTGCACGAAGTCACTGCGCTAATGCAACTATGTTTACGGCTCCGGACCTAGCGAACACATCCGGCCGTGACACGAAAAGAGACCGATTGACTTCGTGAGCACATGACAACACTTGCCGCACGTTTCATTAGTCACACCGCTTACCGCGCAGTCGATTCACAGCTGTCGATGACTCGAAATCACTTCTGATATCCCCTTGAAGAAACACACACAACTATTCGAGTTCCGCCGAGCGTAACACGGCATCGAGGCGAAAAGATCGGTCACTTCTCAACACAATCTACCAACGCGCTAGACGGTCTGGAAGGGAAATGGCCGCCGCCGTCCAATGTTGCCGCCGCGTGCAGCCTACCTTTGCGGTACCTGAAATTTTTCAAGTGACTAGCTTTGACTGAACAAGTGGCGCCACCTTCGGCACGCTCTTAATCTTAGTGATGCGTACCGTAGGGATCTATCTCTAGATGTAGGGAATTTCAGTCTGTTTTAGGTATTTGACGTCTCTTTATTGAATTTAGGGATTTTTGTCAGGCTCTCGAAATGTTACATTACACGGCCTAATAACGGACGTTTCTGAATAATCGCGCTTATTCAGCTAGAAAGGCATATAAGAGAGCTTTGGCGTTCTTTGAGGCCGAGTGTAGGCGATAGCAGTTCTATGACGCGAGATTATTATATGCTGAATACTGGGGGAAATGAAATTTTGTTGTCATTAAGTGCTTAGCTCGCACGCGCGCATCATCGCGAGCGCCCTGAGTGATTGCTGCTCTGTGAAACTGAGAAATTTTGTCTTGTAGTGCACATGAAAGCGTGCCAAGTTCATGCTCGTCGCGTGGAATCACCGTGCAATGTCTTCACGTCTAACAGCTTCTGGACCAGAAGACCTTGATAGGAGATCGAAAGTAGCGCTGACAATTGGGTGAGTTGTTACGAATTCGTTAATATATGAAAACGGAGTGACGGAAGCAGACAAAAAGACTGTTTGTGTGTTTTCAGTTCTTCCGTCGCACCGTTTTTATAAGAACGAAAATAGTGGCGAAAATATTCGGCCATATTGGAAGCTGATCAAAAGTATACAGGATGGCTATTAGCCAGTAAAAAAGGGCCCCGTATATCTGCTGCAAATCACCCAACGCTGACTTCAAAAGTAGAAAATTAGATATTGACCACAAGCTCGCAAGTTGCAAGGACAAGAAAGGGGCTACAGATTGTGACTGAACCGAACGATCACATTTTATGCCTTCAATTAGTGAGAAAGTGAACTTGAGAAATTTGTGTTTCTGTAGCAACTGACGCCATCTGTAAGCCCTTTATGTGCAATGACTCCATTGAATCTGCAGAAAAAAGACCTTCAGTAGCTGTGAATACGATGCATTTTACTTCAAATATAATTCAAATTAATTGGGCCACAAAGCGTACAATCCTTATACCTTGTTAAAGGTGAATTAACCTGACCGATGACATTAAAAAGTCAATGTAGTGATTTTTCTTGAAATCTAGGGTATTTTTAGGGGTCAATCTAGGGATAAAACGCTGACTTAGGTTGGCATCACTGCAGTCGCGGCTGAGAGCGGGTGTGTACGGGCGGAACTACGGTAGCTCGAAGGAACGAAGCTAATTCGCGGTCAAAAAGAGTGCAGTTATACGCTATTGCTGCGTGTATGGCTGTCACAACAGCTACAGAAACGCTGTCGGTAAGCTGTCAGAAATATATTCTATGGATTTGCTTGGAAGGCTCACGAGAACGAGCGAGTAGAGCGTTGGGTGAAGGCGGTTCGACGTGCGAGATAAACAGGCGCACTTCAGTTTTTTCATTCTTGCGCATATTTCCTCGTCGTGGTCATATACTCCGCCTTTTTCTTAGCTCCGATGGATGCCTTCGGCAGCTTGTGAAGTACAAAAACCACATATATACCCAGTGCCCACTTCTTGGGCGATGATGGGGGAAGCTCGATAGCCCTGCGCTCTACCCATATGTTTCGACACTTTTTTCCTGCGTGCTATTATACAGGTGACAACGTGAACGTACGACGAAGCGTTAAAGATCTTCATATATGGAAGCGGACGCGGCGATTGTCCGAGTCAGGCGCATGGTAGGTCTGTGCAGGACATGGAGGAAGGAATACTAAGGAGAGGCCCTATCGTATTTCAATGCATTGCGAAAAGTGTGGCGGAAGTGACGTCAGATTTATTGGGGCAAACAAACTCGGTATGGGGTCAAACAAAACAGCAGGACTCCCCGCGGCGTGCTC
>NC_051178.1:86626170-86718298 GCF_013339695.2 Rhipicephalus sanguineus
TGCGTGTAGGATGAGGTGGTTATATGAGTTCCATTGTCCTGCGGACGCTCGTACGTAGGGCAAACGGGGCGATGCCTTAATGATCGCCTACGTGAACACGCGTGTGACGTCCGTAATTCCGCCGGGAGCACCTTAGCCGCCCACGTTTCTGAGTGCTCATGCCGACCTGCATTCGAACAGTGCAAGGTCTTGGGCCGGTATTCAGACAAGCTGAGAAGAGAGCTTCGGGAAGCCTTCGAAATTCACCAACGAGGAGAGGGTTGTATCAGCTCTCCGTCTGTCGGCCTGTCACAAAAAGAACTCAGTTTTCTCGGGAGCTGAGTCGGGAGTTGGGGTAAAGAACCTGTTTTTTTGGGGGGCGCTTCGCCGTGCTGGTGCTGCGACGTGGTTTTCCTTTTTCTTTTTCCTGTCTTCTTCGTTCTTTTTCTTTTTTCTTTTTATCTTTTTCTTTTCTCCCCAACCCCCCTTTTTTCACGTTTCGTGAAAATAAACCTCAGTTGTTAGTCAGCGCTGTGTCTGTGTGCTTCTTGTAACTTTCTGTACTGTCTAAGTGCGCTGTTTCATGTTCAAGCCAACCACCACCATCGGCCGTTTCTTCCCCCTTCCCAAAGACCGCGCGTCTGCGGAAAAAGCGCAGGGAGTCGTGTATAGGATCTCGTGTTCAGACTGCCCCGCCGCGTACGTCGGGGAAACAAAGAACTTCCGCGAAAGGATGCGGCAGCATAAGAACGATCTGCGTCAGCTGAACAGCGAAAGGAGTGCAGTAGCGGAACACTGCGAAAAATGTGACCACCGCATTGGTCCTGACGATGCGGTGATCCTGGAACAGGAAAGCTGTTGGCGCCGGCGGCTTCTCCTCGAGTCGTGGCACATACAGAATACAGCGGAAAACATCAACCGCACCACGGGAACCTTGCCCCCCCTCCATTGTCAAGGCTTGCGGCAACTGTCGGCAAGAAAGCGCATATAAGCGCCGTGCACCTCGGGCCATCTCACCCCTGAAGAAGAAGCCGTCGGGTTTTTTAAAATAAACCTTCTGGTCGGAGATTTCTCTTTTTGCCTTTAGTCTTTCACCCAACCAGGCAGACTTCTGCCGAATGTTTACCTTTAATACTAAACATATGGTGTGAACGCGGCCGTTAAACCCAATAAACACAAGGGAACCGCCTTTTCTTGGAGCGCCTGTTCTTCCCAAATAAAGACGCGTTCACCATACGTGGTGAGACAGCGATGTTTTAGGGGCGAAGCTCCTTAAGGCGGCACCCGTTCGTCCCTCGTAGTCGTAGTCGTAGTGCGTAACCAGTCTTACGCTTTGACCTCCAAGGTGGTGCCGGTGGGAGATTTCTTCTGTGCATTGTTGAACAATAAAAAATTCGCAGCGTTAGCTAAAAGCCGACTTCTTCTGTCTCTCATTCCCATTAGCAGCCATTCTTTACCTCCAAGGTAGTGCCTGGTGAGATTTCTCCTGTGCGTGATTAAACAATAAAAATTTTGTTCAAAACGCCGTTGATTGATGAAATAAACCAATGAAAGACGCGAGATCTTTTGTAAAAGCAAAACGAAAGAACGCCAGATGTTTCTAAAGCAAAACGAAAGACGCCAGATGTTTTCTAAAGCAATGGTTTTCTAAACAATGAAAATTCACAGAGTACACGTAAAATTAAAGTGAGCTGCAAGTCGTCATAACTCATCGAACCTTTAGTATAAACGCGCCCCATCTCACGTCGGTGATGATGTACTGGGCAGAATTCACGGAAGATTCACGGTTTACCGATGAACCTCCGCAGCTTCGCCCACTCATCATCATTCACTCCGTGGATATGCTGTGATTTTAGGGGCGAAGCTCCTTAAGGCGGCACCCGTTCGTCCCTCGTAGTCGTCGTGGTCGTAGTAGTGAGTAACAAGTCTTACGCTTTGACCTCCAAGGTGGTGCCGGTGGGAGATTTCTCCTGTGCGTTGTTGAACAATAAAAAATTCGCAGCGTGCGCGTTAACTAAAAGCCGAATTCTTCTGTCTCTCATTCCCCATTAGCAGCCATTGGCATGTTCCAGTAGGAAACGTTAGTAGAAGTAGAAGTGTAAGTGTTAGCTAAAAGCCGACTTCTTCTGTCTCTCATTGCCATTAGCAGTCATTGTTTGCCTCCAAGGTAGTGCCTGGTGAGATTTCTCCTGTGCGTGATTAACAATAAAAATTTTGTTCAAAACGCCGTTGATTGATGAAATAAACCAACGAAAGACGCCAGATGTTTTGTAAAAGCAGAACGAAAGAACGCCAGATGTTTTAGGGGCGAAGCTCCTTAAGGCGGCACCCGTTCGCCCCTCGTAGTCGTCGTGATCGTAGTAGTGAGTAACAAGTCTTACGCTTTGACCTCCAAGGTGGTGCCGGTGGGAGATTTTCTCCTGTGCGTTGTTGAACAATAAAAATTCGCAGCGTGCGCGTTAACTAAAAGCCGAATTCTTCTGTCTCTCATTCCCCATTAGCAGCCATTGGCATGTTCCAGTAGGAAACGTTAGTAGAAGTAGAAGTGTAAGTGTTAGCTAAAAGCCGACTTCTTCTGTCTCTCATTGCCATTAGCAGCCATTGTTTACCTCCAAGGTAGTGCCTGGTGAGATTTCTCCTGTGCGTGATTAAACAATAAAATTTTGTTCAAAACGCCGTTGATTGATGAAATAAACCAACGAAAGACGCCAGATGTTTTGTAAAAGCAGAACGAAAGAACGCCGATGTTTTTCTTAAGTGTAGTAGTAGTAGTTGTATTTAGCCACCTCGCCCGATCGTCAACGGGCGAGGTGGACCGGCAACGGCGCGAGGACCCTGCCGTACGAGAGTTAAATCACACTAAAAGACATACTTTGCGGGCGATACACTCTAGTGAGCTTTCAACTTTTCGTCTTAATATACATGATAAAGAAATTATTTCTACGAAAAACGCAAGGCACACCTTGAGCAATATGTTTGGTTTTGGGACGCTAAATGGAACCATGAGGCGATGCGAAGCCGGAGCACTTGCACGATCGCGTTCCGTTGGCTTTCGTTGGGCATGCTACCGACCTCGCGTCGTGGAACGCGCGTCCTGTCTTCCCTCTGGCCTTGCCTTTAATTCGCACAGGGCGAGCGGGGAATGCGGTCGCTCGGGAGCGGACTTCTTCCTTGCATTTCACCGATCACAAGTGATAATGAAGGGACCACGTAAACCAACAGTACAATAAAAGTTTGATGTTTAATATACACACGATGTTTCACACTCTTTATATTATGTACTGGGCGCATTTCACGGAAGAGTTTCACAGTTTACAGATGATTCCCTCCGTAGCTTCGCCCCACTCATCATCATTCACCCCGTGGATATGCTGTGATTGTTTTTAGATGCGAAGTATGTTAAGGCGGAGCTCAATCCGGTGGTGGTGCTGTGCGGCGTGACCACCCTTACTGCGCATGCGCATACCCTCTCCACACACCTCCTCTCCCCTCCCCCTCCCCACTTCTCTCCACTTTCCCTCCCCCTCCCCTCTCCACTTTCCCTTTCCACTTTCTCTTTCCCCTTCCCTCTCCCCTCCCCCTTTCCACTCTTCCTCTGAAACGCGGGCTAGACATGCCGAAATTCTCTCCTGCGCAACGCCGCGATGAGCTCGAGCGCATGTGCGTCCCCTCCCCTTGTCTCTCCTCTCCTACGCTGCCGCCCTCTCTCCAGCCTGTCGACCGCGTTCCCCGCTCGCCCTGTGAGAATTAACGGCCAGGCTAGATGGAAGATACGACGCGCGTAGCGCGCCTCTTCGCGTTCCACGACGCGAGGTCGGTAGCATGCCCAACGAGCGCCAACGGAACGCGATCGTGCAAGTGCTCCGGCTTCGCATCGCCTCATGGTCCCCTTTAGCGGGAGATGGTGTAATTTTTTCTTTCTCCCGCTAAACTTGAAGTCATAGGTTCGTTTTGCGGTACATGTTAAAAAAACAACCTAAGCTGTCGAAATTGCCGACATGAGGCATATATAATTAGCCAAATAAAGCACGACTGACAAGACCAAGCACCAGAAGGACTCAGCGCTAAAGTTTAGCTGAAAATTTACATTTTGTAAAATGTACAAGCAGAATCCTTCAATGCTTTTCTGGTCACGAAACTCCTCCGTAACTCTATGGGGAGAGCTTGCTATGTCGCCGCAGGTGCCGCGCGGCGGCGCTAAGAGCGCGCGGGGGGCTGGCGGGGGGCAATGAAGAGAGCTTCGCTGCGTAGGTAGAGCTGGGGGCCCGAGGAATCCGGCGGGATCGGCGTTCAGTTTCCCTCGTTGTTTCTTAATTTGTGTGACTGACAGCCCAGATGAAAATGGAAAGCCAATTTCCAGCTGGAAATGAGTTTTCCAGCGTAGTTTCCAGCTGGTTTGTCCAATACCAGCTGGAATGAAAGTTTTCCAGCTGGAAATGTAACTGGTAATCATATATCCAGCTGCGTCTGGGTCCAGCTGGATATTGCCCAGCTGGAAAGTGAATGTCGTACCTGAAAATTTTCCAGCTAGAGCCGGAAACAGCTAGGAAACCTATTTCGAGCTGGACAATGGTTCATTGCCAGCTGGAAACCCTCATTCACAGAATAAGTGCACAAGTGATTTTCAGGAGTATGAAAGGGTAAATGAAGCTCTTGAGGGTCCTGTATTGGACAGAATTTTTACTCTCTCTGACACTAAAGCAGTATAAACAGCTGCACAATATTTATTTAGACGCATGCAGCATCAGAAGTTTACAGGATGTCTTCCACTAAAATGTAAGATTAATTAACACCCCTGTTTTAGTTTGCAGCTGCCGGTGAAACAGTACAGGACTGGCTGGATTTACTGGTATATGCAGCACATTTGAAATTCAGGCGAAACTCAGTGAATATTTAGATGTTTTTTAAATCCTGCAGGTTTATTTTTTAGTGAATTAAATGTGCATGCTCATGTTTTAGTGTTCTTACAAGTTCAAGAAAAAAATGACGTGTTTTACATGTAGTTGTAGGATTCAATAAGACACACTATATTTAGCACACTGCTAAATATAGTGTGTTTGCGTGTCGCTCTAGTCCAAAAACAATGCGGTTTCTCCATAGAAATAAAATTATAACAGCTTTTTTTTTGGCTTTGCCACTTGCACAGCGATATCGGTGCATTTCACAGTTCAAGAAGAAGCTATGAAAACTACACGTTTGTGTGGCAGGGCCCTTTAACACTGACTTAATGCTATATTAAGTGCTTCGGAAAAGATATGTCCCATTAGAATATATGTGCACAGGTTTTCAATGTTTCATACATGCACATATTCTTTTGAATTGAGACTACTGAAAGTTGTCATGTCAACAATACTTTATTTGCAACACACAGAAATACACACGTGAAATTACACATTGTAAATATAACAGGAGAGCATCTCAAGATACATCTGTGCAAAGGATCTAGCATATACTATCCACCTATATCGCAATTATTGTACATGAACCTATCAACACATATTAGGCATAATTCCTTTGTTCTTAGTACATTGTACCAATAACGGCGGCAGCCTCGAACCGTGGCTTGTTCATCTCTGAATGCATCTCTATAGCTTCATTGTATGTTTTTTACACAGCTTTTGTAAAATCGCATGCTTTTACGTTAAACACACAACATTTTTGATTATGTAGACACAACTAGACAACCTTCATATATAGTTAAACAAGCAAACAAATAAATGCAGCTTCTAAGAAATGCTCACTGCCTTCTGCAAGAGGATTAGTGCCGTGCAATAGCTGCTTATTTCCTGGTTAGCAAATATACAGAACGAAGGCTACAAAGTGCTTAAAAATTAAGCATATGCAATGACACAGTCACTAAAATCCAACTGCGGTAAACGTTACTGTAACAAAAGTCATGTAACACCAGGTTATGTACACACATGAAGTGAAGTTGTGACTCAATATCCCAAATTTTGCGCCCACGTGTGCTATACAAAATTTTAGTGATATGGGCCCAATACCTAGATATTGCACAACTGATTCGAACACACACATGTAAGAAAATCGCTCAGACTGTCAACAATGCAGAATACTCGGTAGAGCATTGCTTCTATAGACAAGCCTTATAGTGAGCCACAAGGCCGGTCCAGGGAGCAATAATACCTCCACACATGTAACCACCTTATTTAAGCTGACAATGCACATATATGTTCACAATAATCAATGGCTTCATTAGATAAGCACAAACCTAAAGTTCCTGTAACAAAATACGATTAGTCTACTGCTGTGGTAAAATGGTTATGGTGCTCGGCTGATGATTCGAAAGTCGCGGGGTTCAATCCTGACTGCGGCGGTCGCAATTCGACAGAGGCAGAATGCCAGGGGCTCGTGTAGTGTGCGATGTCAGTGAACATTAAAGAACATCAGACGGTCAAAATTTCCAGAGCCCTCCACTATGGCATGCATCATAATCGTATCACGGTTTTCGCACGTCAAACTCCACATATTGTATTACCATACAATTAAAAGAACACATGAAAAAGATATTTAAGTGCTTACAAGCACTGTGGTCATCTATGCTAATGCAACACATCTGATGAAGCATGTGTGCAATGTGTGCGATATTTCAGTTCGTGCAGACAGCTTCACTGTTGGGACTTGTATCATAAGAAGGCTAATGCATACCCTTTAAGCAACTGGCCTCATGTAACATGACACAAAGCAGCTACACGTTTTGATTTTGGCACATTGTTTTTTGACTATTTAAGCTTACTGATGAGGTTTTCGGCAAACTGAACCCTCCTACTAGTTAAAGGACTGTTAATAACATTTGAAACAGTAATATCTTAAGGCGGTTTACAAAAAATTCCTTGACATTAAAAACATCGGTACTAACATATCATCATTGTGTATAACTGTCACATAATCAAAACCATTCAGAGGAGTTAACGAAATCACAAAAGTACTCACGATTATTAAAACAAAAGTATATACATGGTTGTATTTGTGTATCAATCATGAAGAGACATTCATGGCTTTGTTTTCTTACGGTTTTGATGTGCCCACTTGACAGGATGGAGTCAACACTGTATGCCTCGGTGATAATGTAGAAGTGTTCTCCAGATGATTCTCTCGAGCAGAATATTCTTTTTGCCCTGGCATAAGTGCCATCTGGAAGGACAACAGCAGTGCTGTTGGTTCTCACATGCTTGCTGTACCTTTCTGAGTCAATTACAGCACCCCGAACCTTCACCCTACGAACCTCCACCACCTCTTTTTCCTGCAGTTGCGTATGCGCAGAAACATCACGTACTACTTCAGGCTTGCCTAGAGGGGTAATGCTGTCCAAGCATTCTTTTGCAGAGCTTTCTTGTATTAAAGAAAGTGCATGGCTGCTTGCACGCGCCTTCAGAACTAACAAACTGCTGCGCAGCAGAAGCCTGGTAGCAACTTCCAAGGCCACTCCATTGGCAGATGTAATTAGCTGCAAAAGTCTGCCTATATTTGTTTCAAATGTGAAACAAGAATGCGCCCATAAAGGGCGAAACAAAAGAGCAGACCTTGGTAAATGCAGCGCCGGGTGAACGTTGTATGTCATGTTCTTCCGGCCGTACAAAAATTCAACTCCAACGAGAAACTCTGTCAGCAGCTGTGTGCTGAGGTCTACATCTGCATTTGAAAATGAATCCTTCAGCAGGAGAAACACACCTGACACAAGAAGGCTCCAGTGAGTCGAGTACTTCTCCCCAAGCACGTCAGTCAGACAAGGCACACTGTGATGAAGAAGCCAGTACTGCCATTCTGAGGCCTTCCAATACATTCTCACCTGCAGCGACCTTGGCTGACGGCTTGCACATACAGGCATTCGTATTTCACAAATCCTTTCATTTATAAGCCTCATGGTAGACGGCATGTCACAGTAATATTCTGTCCCTGTATCCGAGAAGCACAATTCAGTTAGCTGTCTCGAGACGCCAAGCAAGATACAATGCATGTAATCGGGGCACCATGACCAAGCAGGACTAAAGCCTGGCAAGTTAATAAGAGGAGAGGGGCCCTTCACTCCGTGTACAATGGTTCCAGTACGGCAAGCAGCCCTCATGTCGGTCAGGGTCTGTTCGTCGGTGCGGTCGGGGTAGGGTTGATCCATGCAGTATTTCATGTACCTGTTAAAAAATTAAAAGAATACACACAATGTGTTTAAATTTGCAGCAACTGATTAGTAAAGCAATGAAAGGGACTAGTTGGTGCATGTTCATGTTCAAATGCACAAATAATGAACAGATAATCAAACAGATAATGAAGGACTAAAGGACAACTGAGAAAGAACAAGAGGTCATACATGGTGCAAAGCATGAATGTGGCAGTTGAATTCAGTTTGCCTTTACACTCATCCATCCTGGAGGTAAGTTGTGACAACTACTCAACCACACAGATTGTTACATTTTGTCGCAATGGTGCTATGTGTCTTAGCTTGCTGAAGTTTCTGACCTCCAAAAAATAGCGGTTAAAGGAAGCTAGGTATTTTGTGGGACTTGCCTTCTACGTTGGTCCCTGGATGGTAGCACCAGCTACAGCCGTAGTACCCATTGAATTGTACCATCTGCTGCATTGCAGCTCTGGCAGGTGCATCTGCACAGCAGCATATACAGAAGACCTACAGGTTTATGGAAAATGATGTAAATATACACTCGCGAGTTGTGTGGCACGTGTGCTCAAATATTCTGCAGAAGACAATTTACCTTGGAGCACACTTGTGTGCCAGAAAGTGTCCACGTGATGCCACTCGCATTCAACTTCTCTAGTTGTTGCACAATTGCCTGCAGAAGCATTGGCATATGTGGATATTGTTGTCCATACCACAAAAGTGGTGTCATAACATTGCTCCAGCGCAGCCGTGGTGGCAGTTCGTTTACAATGACTTGAACAGGCCATATGTTAAACTTGGACGACTTGTAAACAGGACTTCCGTCACTGTTCACAGTCAACGTAAAATCATGTGGAGCCATGGCAACCTTTTCGCGTGCACTGCAGTACTGATGACCATCTCCCATGTCTCTTAATATGCTATTACTGCTCTGTGGACGGTTGAGGTTTTCTGCTAATGCAGTGCCTTTCAATCGGCAAACTTACGAAAAAGCTGCCTGTACGCATAGGATCTTGGCCGACATATTTCTTTCTGCAGACTGCGCATTCGACACGAAGCTTTTGGCGTTCCTTTAGGCTGCCCTTTGTTTCTCCGAGCAGATGCTTGAAATCTGCACAGTAAAAATTGAAAATGACTTCGGTCACATTAATTCCACAAAATTTCTTGAAGAGGTATTTGCTTTCTGGAAAACATTTCCTCCCAAGAATGTTGTTGAAAAGTCCCTGAATTTCCTCGATTGCAGCCCAGGATAGACCGAATTTAAGAGCCATATCCAAGAGCAGCATATAGGCGTCACCTCGGGTGACTGACCCACCGTCAGTGAATGGGTCGCAGAGATCGTCAGCGTCTGTATCTTTCGGATCACAGCTTGGTGCCGCGCTGTTATCAGTCGGCAAACAATTTTCGTCCGCGGGAAATGGTGACGCTGGCGGCATGACAGATGCATGCGAAGTTGTGCATTCACTGTCAGTGAAGTCGCTGCAGTCCTCACCGCTGTTTTCTTCCGAAGTTGAATCCAAGTGCACCGATTCATTGCACATTTGGTCCCCGTGGGAGTTCACGGGCGACGTTGGTGAAGATCTCGTTGATGCCATAGACGACCGAACGTGATCGGCTGGGGCTCGCGCAGCCCCGTCTCTAGGATGGTCAAGGAGCCATTTCGTCGACTTTGGCATGTGGCTGCCTGATCCCGGGTCGAGATAGACCTTACGCCGTTTACGTGGAGCCATTTGATGTCCAAAAAATTGAGCTGCGTATATATCCACGTAAATAATATATACAGCTCTAGTTCAACGGAGACACGACGCAAGACAAGAGTGCGGGTACACTTTAAGTGTTCCGAACAACGTGCTGCTAAAAACTTACCGTAAACCTAACGTGCTGCGGTAGTACCCAGCACTAAATGCTCCGCAGTCACACCACTTTTTTTTTTGCTTTGTAAAGAAAGCTGAAATGGTTCACCACAAAAATATGATAAAAGTGTTAGCAAATTTTGTTAAATAAACAGCCAATAAATACTGTCCTAATTTAAGTACATGCAAGAACTACATTTCGGCGCGCCAAGTCAAGGCAGAGTCGCCTGAGCGTGAGAAGGCCGATTATAGTCTCTCTCCGCGTTCCATGTTTTAGGACAACGCGTGCAAGTGTGTTTGTCTATCGTCTCCCGCATTTTGTTGTAGCACGCGTTGATGAACGATGTTTGCTCTTGTGAGATTTGTGGCAGAGAAAACGGACAAGCGCTACGTCATTCCAGTAGCTGACGTCGCGAACTTTGATCCACAAAATGACCTCGACTTTGACAATACGATGCCCTACGATGCGTATTGGCATGACGAGGACGACGATGTGAACAGCGGCATGTACGCCGTACAGATCCTCAAGCTCGCAGGCAAATGTAATGTTATAGTGCACCTGTGATTACAAAACACGCTTTCTGTTCGATTTCGCTGCTCTCCGAGTCCGCGTGCAGTGGAATTGCGTATACACCTGCGCAATAGAAAAGGTTGCATGACCTATTATTTGGGGTGCTCCTAGCTTTAATAACGCTGAATTATGACGTGTAACACACTGCTGAACAGCTGCATCTCTAAGCGGGCAGCTGAACATGCTGACCGCGTAGTATTTCAGATAACTGCACGTTTAAATCATGTATATCAAACCACTGAATACGATCCTGCCTGACAATCTTAGCATGAGGTCTGACAACGATGAAGGGCTGAGCGCCTGCTGAACGTATCCTACCTTAACTTAAAGCCCAGATACAATATAGTTATATGACCAAAGAAAGACAATAGGCCGTGAAAAATTAGGGTATGCTAAGTAATAATTATTCTTGAGATATAGATAGATAGATATATAAATACATAGATAGATAGATTTATGATTATCGTGTAGTCAATTAAACGCATTTGATGTTTTATAACTTTTGCAGCCCCAAGTGAGGGAATGGACAGGGAGACCAAAAATAAAAGAGTGCATAGTTCCCACCTATAGAGGTATTCGGATGTGGACGACCTGGCCCGTGCCTGAAGGGGACAGTAGCCACAGAAACAGAACGCCCATTAGACGTTACGTTCATACGTTGTCTTGTTAAATACCTGTAACAACGAAGTTGCTTAGGTTTCAACATTTTGCTAATTTGCCATTGCCTGCCATCTATTACAGCAGGAAAAAGCAAAAGAACAAAATCAGGCAACAGCAATGGAAGCAGCAGTATGAGTCTGTGCTGCGACAACACATGAAAATGCACTGGGGAAGACTCGCGATGTGGCCGAGGTTGTACGCGATGCAAAGGCAACTGCACCGACAGTTGCGCACCTCCACCAAATCATCACGAGGATCCCAGGTATGTTAACAAGAAATGTGTAGATTGAAATGTGTGCAAGGGTGAAAATTATTATAGTTGGCCAACCGCTCGTTTACTTCTCATTGCAATGTTCACTTCTGCGTTCTTAACAGCAAAGCTGTTTAAGCAATCGGTAACATGTGCTCTGTTGAGCAAATTCCACAGGCCCAATTCCCGTGGGGCTTGCCCACAGGAATTGGGCAAGCCCCACTGCTGAGTAAAGCAGGTGCGAGCTTTTAACAAAAGCTCTGTATGTGAAACGCGTGAAATAAAAGATAGAAAAAGAAAAATAGAGAGCGATAGAGAGAATAGAAAGAAACAGACACGAAAAAGAGATAGAAAAAAACAGCAAGACAGTGAGAAATAGAAGGAAGTGGCCACGCAGACTTCTCGAAGCCTTCGTGGCCCTTATTTTTAGGTATGTTTGCTCTATTATAAGCAGTCATTCTTAACCGAACAATAATGAGCTAGAAAACTAGCCTGCAGCAACCTTTGTTCAATATTGATTGTGTTTGCACAAGCTGCATATCTGTACCAAAGCTTCATGATGGCAGAGGTATGTGCAAGTGTATTCTTTTGTGTACACACTGCAAATATTGGTTAAAGGGCTTCAGCAGGCAGTTACTTGATTAGGTGTTGGCTTTTGCAAAATGGCACATAAAAAATGAATGGGTGGTTGGCCTAGCAGAAAGCTTGGAGAGTGGTTGTTGAGGCATAAAAGCCACAGTATAAGCCACTGCTGTATTCAGTATATAGTACAATGCTGTATACTCACTTGACATCTTATTTCTCTCTGCTGTAGCAAACTCTTGGGGACAGGGCAAATGACCAGTAAATGACTGTTCTTGTCTACTTAATAATTTTAATTTCCTGCAGTCATTTGTGATTGATACTTGGTATACTTTCTTTTCATGGCACATATTATGTCAGTTGTCTGCAATATTGGTTGTTTCAACTGTTACATATAAACATTGCTGTATTATTGACTAGTGCACCAATAAGTAGCAATAACTGATCACGATACACTGAAAGTAAGGTGGAGAACAAGTTGACCCCTCACATTATTATAAGACTATTTATGTTAGGAACAGTATGTATTATGCTGCATAATTTCTGGCTTTTATTTTTTCGTTCACAGAGCAGAAGGAAGGATTAGGAAAGCAGTGAATTATTGGCCGATGAGTCACTTGGGTCATCGAAAGACTTCAAAGCTGCTCGCAAGGATGCGAAACATTGGAAAATGCAGTGCCGCAGAGAACGCGAGCACAATGCTTCATTAGAAAAACGAATTGAATTTCTTGAGGAACACATAGAGAAGCGACTGGACAGTTGTAAGAATCTTTTTCTTTGTCAGTTGTATATGCTATCTGATAATACCCATGCTTTTTTAGTTGTGCAGATACTTCAAAGGCAGACACCTTGCGAAGGACATAATGGTAAGTAGTTGTGATTACGTTGCTGTCGACTGTTTAAAAAAATTAATATCCTGTATTTTGCAGTGCACTTCCAAGGTTACATTCGTGCTACCTTTAATTGGAACCAGTTTATGTGTACTTTTGCGGCGAGTTTGCAGGCAGATATAACATAGTGTACCGCATAATTGTGTTGTAACCAACCTTATCAAAGATATTCTGGTAAAATTTTGATAAAGCTTAACTGGCATGTGAGCATAGCAAAAGGGAGAGTTGGGCTAGTTGGTTTGCGTTCATATCAGTCAGTCAGCGCTTGCGTTGTCAAGTCTTTCTGCGTCCTACGTCTTTTGCGCTGTTTCAATATGAACATGTGAGCACAGTAGTAAATCTTGTCACGAAGACTTGCATCGGATAACGGGAGTTAAGTTTTTTCTAAATTTTTTTTGAACAAGCAAACCTACACAGGCCAAGGTAGCCTTATTAGAAAGTTGCAAATACAACCCGACTTTTCGTGACGCAGGTGTGAGCCAGCAGACGCCTACAGCAGTAGTAGTGCCACAGGCACAAAAGAGAGATTATCAAGCGGCTACTGGCGGTAAGATTGCTAAGTGTTCCTGCAATATCATTCATTCCAGATATGCAGTGACCAGCAGCATGCATAACTCATTTCATTTCATTACACACGAGCCAGAAGCAAACAAAAGTGCCATTGACACCTGCCACTGCGCAGCCCCTACAAGTAACCACTTCCGTCAACGATGGTGAATGTACGTGCAAAATAGTTTATTGAAGTGGGGTTTTGACGTGGACATGTGTTAACAATGTTTACGGTCTGCCTCAAATTTGCAGCTACAGCACGAGCTGTCCGTGAAGAGGCCCCCAGTCAGCAATGAGCAGCAGCAAGTTGGGGATTTTATGGCCACACCCTGATGGACGTGTGTGTACAGCTGTTACACACATATGAATTACTCAACAGTACCCACATTCAAGTTCTATACATTGTTCTCCAAACTCTTCACTTCGGTGCCTTATAAACATTCGTTTACCTTTAGTGCTAACACATGTTGAGACTTCGTGTTTCACCACAAATTATTTTTTATGTGGTTCCAGTTCCACTTGTCCAGCGCATTTTCATTACTGCGAACCAAGCAGACAAACTGTTCAAGAATAAGATGCCAACTATTCTCGTAAGAGATGCAGCCCAAGTAGTTTGGGGAAGTGAGTTGGATAAAAGAAGTGTGTGACACGCTAGCGCCAACAAAAAGTGGCACCAACGAGCAGCCAGCAAAGCAGCTGACACCTGCAAAGGTGAATGTTAGTTATGGTGAGTATATATATATATATTATATATTATACTATATATAATGTTATGTATGGTGAGTATAAGTTATATATATATATATATATATATATATATATATATATATATTACTTCAGCTGACCATTACGACTGTGACGAACAATTTTTTGCTTATAGATTGTCTGCATTATTGGGGCCGCGTCAACGATGTCGACACCAGGGAGCCAGAGCACGCTGTGCCGAGGACAATAAGCGAAAAACTTCAAGACGTGAAAAGGAAACTGCGTCTTGGAAATTAGTGCACTATACGAGGCGGAGGTGCAAATCCTGTCTAATGCATCATTGTGTAGTATTGTAAATATAATGTAAATACATGCATTCTCGTTTTACGACTTGAGTTTTGTCCTCTATGCATATAGCTGAGTTGTTTCTGAAAACAACCGTCGATGCACCCTTCTCTGATGGACATATATGCGCTATATGTAAGCATAAAACTTGTTTCCCTGCGAAGAAGCTAACTTGTTTGAATTGTGCCTGCATGGAGGTTATTTTTGCAGGTCCAAAGCTCACGTACATTAACTGAAAATTGCTCATATTCCAGCTGCAGACAGCTCCTATTCCGGTTAGAGCAACAAGTTTGCAGCTAAACAGAAGCATTCTGCTGCTAGAATTACTCTTCCGTTGGAAAATGTTCCTACAATAAATGGGAACACTTGTCGGCTGAAATGCGGACGCCTTTCAGCTGGATAAAGAGGATGCATCCTCTAGTTGGAATAGGGACACATGTCCAGCTAGATTGTTGAACTGGAAATCCCTTCCAGCTGGAAAAAGTCACTTCCAACTGGAAATTTTTCTAGCTCTATTATTGAACCGGAAATCCTGTCCAGCTGGAAAACTTTCCAGTTCCAGCTGCAAAATTTTCCAGCTGGACAGGATTTCTGGTTCAATAATCCAGCTGGAACTGGAAACTTTTTTCCACCTGGGCAGTGAAATCACGTCTCGAGTACCAATTATGAGCAAGACTGAGAAGGCGCCTTATACATAGATGAAAGATGGGATGGATGTGTCTTTAGTCAGACTGTACGGCTGGGTTGTTCATATGGTTGGTTTGTCATTTCCTGCAAACTTATGGGTGAGAGTTACGATGAGAAGCGTTGGATGGCAGTAATGCAACGTGCAATTTTCGTCTTTGTGATTAGCGCCTTTTGGGGTCACTATCTCTCGTCACGAGGAGTGCGTTCTGGACAAAATCACTTATGCCCGGTCCTCGTCCCTACATCACGCAGGGCCCGATGAAACTGCTGCAGGAATATCTCGCAATGAGCTGGCGCTTTCCGGGGATTGAGCATGTGGAGCTTATGCTGATATTCCTCGTACATCGAAACCCCTTGGTCATCGACCACATCCCGGATCTGATATTCAAGCAGGACTCTTTGGAGGTGTTTGCACCATTCACAAGTAAACATGACAAAATGCCACATGCGATTTGACATACGATAATCATAGCATCAACGATGAATATGGCACGGCTGCTTATAGCACGAGGGACAGATACATTGTTTCCCAAGCGTATTATAAGCGGAAATGAAGCCGAATTCTGATATTCTCACGTAACAAATTGTTCACACAAATATTTTCTGTGGGTGAACACTGCACTGGCAAGAAGGTAACTTGTTACGGAGGTATCTTTCTATTGGCTTATTGGGTTATGGCGAAGCTGGGAACCAATACGTCCTCCAGTTGAGCACGTCATGTAATGGCTGCGCAGACGTGACTGGAAGGACTGCGAAAGCACTAGTAGTATTACAGCGGCAAGAAAGACAACAAACAGCCATAGAACACTGCATTACTGCTTAGATTAAGCCTTCCTATGGGGTACTGTCCGGCTTTGTTACAGTGCACCTGACTCACGGATGCAACTGTAACAAATTGTGTGTCTAGCGCTCAATGTATGCGACTCTTGTTTGCTCAATAAAGCAGAAACCCGCAGAGAAGTGCTAAATCATTCAATTTTTATGCAGACATTTCTCCAGGTGTGCCAGCGTCTCGGTGCAGATGGCCCGTACATGAAGTTGTTGAACCTTCCCGACAGAGGTACAGAGGTGCGCCCTATGACAGGGCCGAAGCAGAGGTCTTTGCCAAGGTGTTCATGATGCAGCGATACATACAATTCCCAGTGGAAGCTGATGCAAGCAGCGTACCTGCAGAGACCACCGCACTACAAGCCGATGATTACCGTCTTCCTACCTGGAGGTAACGAGGCCGTTGCGACAATTCCCCTGGCGCCACCCACAGTTACTGCAGGCAAGTGATACTCATGAAACTGAAGCCCTTGGGTTCATTGCATAGAGATCCTGCAACTCAATAGACTATGACTTACTGCTCCGACGCCACATAGTTGTTTGCACCTCTCCGTTTGTTACCAGCAAGTTTTTTTTTCATCTCATTTCAGTCATGTCTCACTGTGTGATGAAGCAAAATAGTCAGACACTGCTCACCCAGTTGCAACAAGCTTTTAAATTTATTTGTCTCACATCCTCTCGACTTGGCGCATGTGATCGTTGTGGACTGTACTTTCGTAAGGCTTCGGAGGACTCTGTGATAGGAATGACAAGGAGCACGGAAGTCCCGCCACTGTTTCAAGCTCGTTGGCTTCGAAAAATGACAAAAAAAAGTTCGGTCATCTCGTTCGACACTGTCCAGTGCGAAATCATGCGAAATCTCACGAAGGAGATGGCATCATGGGTAATTGGGTATGTAGGAATGTTTTTTCGGACTAAAACTCCAGTTTTGTTATATTTACTCTGCAAGGGTTACGCTGCTCATGGCCGTTACAAGTCTTTTTCTCACTGAAACCTGCAGCGTGTTTCGCATTGTGCCACTTCGTATCGTACCAATGGCTAATCAAATCTTCGGTTGAGTTCTGTAGAGTGTGTGGAATAAGCATCTTCTGTATCACACTGGAACAGATGTGTAGTCACTTTTAGCCACCGACCAACTTGGCACATGCTCCAGACTGGCCCCGTCGAATCCATTTTGTTCATCGTAGGAGTGCGGAGCTTATTTGATGAGCCAATTGTCAGCTTAAGTAGCAAAGCTCTGAGAGTGTAGCTCAATGATGTTAGGCTACCATCGGTATGCTAAATTTACCTTTTGCCTATAGTAGGGGACAGCCGAGTATAAGCTCTCTTCTGCAGCAGTACCGTTTTTTTTTCTTTTACTTTTGCTATCACTAACTGAACTTTGACACAAGGTGTGGAGCGGGAGCTTGGTGGAGAAGACTGCCCTTTTGATAACTTCGAAATACAGAGTACTTGTTGTAGGCGATGTTGCGCACTTTTTACGTACACGCATTTGATGATCTGCACTCTCTTTTGTGCAGACGAAACCCGCCCTACAGCTGGACCAGGACGCCCTCCTGATCAACTCAGTCAAGGAAAGTTCAGCGAGAGGTCACGCAGCTTACAACAAAAGTCTCACAGTAGTGATATCCTTTTTGCTGTACGCAAACATTCAAACCGCAACCCAGTACTCGCGGATCTGTCGACGCTCGGCTGTCATCCTCTGTACAGCACTACTAGTCTTCCCGTCGTCCAGTGCCATGGATAACCAGCCAGTGATCCACATTAGGATTCCAGATGCTACCAGTTGTGGCGCATTTTCCCCGGTTGAAACAATGACAGTTACCGGCAACGACCTGGATCTTGCTCCGCTCAAGAAACTTGTTCTCGCCAACACCGTACAGGCGTGTCTTATTCTTCAGTTTTGTCAGAGAAGCTCTCACCATGCTGACGATGGCAGTGCCAGACTCGTAAAAATAAATGCCTGTTTTTGAGGTATAGAGCTCGCGCCTCTCTCTCTCTTTTTTCCAGCGTGTTTTGGTTGTATGGTGTTAGAAAGCATGTAGTACAGCAATGCCAAGGGCAGATGATGAACCCAAGGAAGCTTGCTCGCGCCCCTCCACGTTCTCCTTCCAATGATAAAGGCACTGCCTCTTCGTCTTTGTACACTTTGAGAACGCGGTAGGAGACAAATCGCTGGCAAGAGAATAATCTCTCTGCTCCTGCAGCGCGATACCTTGATTGCTTGGTTAGGTGACATCATGCTATGCGGTTAATAGTGCATTCTGACGATTCATCAAATCTAAATTAGGCCGAGATTGCGAGATAAATAGCTCGTGGCTTAATTCCACTGAAAAACCTAATAAAGTAAAATTCTTTCTGCGAAGTCACACAAAAAATATGGCGAGCGAACTTTTCATTATATAGCAGAGTGGCTGACGTGTTAGATATTCGAAAACGAGCTCTGGCACCGAAGCGATTCGTTCCGTTCTCCATTAAGCATTCTAAAGATACCTGTGCCCTAACTGCTTCGTGCGGGCATTGCTTTACAAACGAGCACGGGTCACATAAGCATGACAGTATAGTGCCATCAATGCTTGTGTTTTCAAACTCATCCACTTTTTGAACAAGCACGCAACGTAAATGCGCGCACTAACAGGAATCGGTATAGGAAGGATGGGCGTACATATAAGTACCACGCAATTTATTGCTGAACGTGACTACCAGTAGAGAAACCGGCGAAGTGTGTAGAAAACGATGCGCCAGAGCGCGGATTAAATCACGTATGTGTTCTCCACTGGATCAGCGAGAAAATGCTGCTGCTTCAATGAGGTAGCGTAGCCTGTATACTTGTTTCGCTGTTCTCACGTCGCTTATAATAGAGACAGCCCTGCAACAGATGCTCGATCTATACAGTAAAACCTCGGTGATACAAATCTCGCGGGGTTACGAAAAATATTCGTATCACAAGAAAACATGGAAACTTAGTATGCGACAAAAGAAAGTCGGCACACGTTTTGATTCAGTGTTTCTCAGGGCCGCAACGACGTCATGAACAGCTCTGAATGATTGCCAGTAAAGGTTTTAGACGTCAACGATCGTACATGTACTCGTAAATATAGCGTGCATGCGGGTGTGTGTAATTATGAACCAGATGTGTTGTGCCCCGTGACCGCTAGTGGCCCCTTCCTAATCTTACTACGCGTTTCTGGATGACACCAAAGTACTGCGGCGAATGTGACTTCAAAAGCGCACACAATAGATAGAGGCCAAGCTCCTTCGCCAAGACCGTCCGCTTCGTCTCTTGTGGTCTTCGACCACGTTTCATGGGACTTCATGAAACAGACCCCCGGCCCAAGTTTCCCTCTTGTTTCGAGAACGTCTGATAGCGGGGACATGGCTTGCATCGACGCGGCAGGCACGTATACGTGTTAACACAGTACAAAGACGCTGCTGCCTCGAGCACCGGAGCATGCGTCAACGCATTGAAAAAAAAAAAAAAGTGCGACGTCAACGTCATCTGTAATCTAAACGCCAAGGCGCATAAAGGCCTACAAAATTCGCGCGCGCTATCTCGGAGGCAATGACGCACCGTTGATGGTCGTGCCGCGCGCATGCCCGCGCCCGCGCGTGACTACCGCGTCTTCTGCGACAGCGCGGGCCGCACCTGTTCGTACCTGTGCGCCAGCGTACGTTTGTATCAAACGTCGCGGGGTGCAAATCGGTTCGCAACAACCGTGGCCTAATGGGCCTTGGTAGGGACCACAGAAAAATTCGTACCACCCCGAAATATGTACGAGCCGCGATCGTATCACCGAGGTTTCACTGTATTATGTGGCTGAATTAAGGCTAGATGCATGGAAGACGTATTTAGTTTAAGGCTCTGTAGTCACTTGACTATAGCTATAGTCACGTGACTAAACTCACTTTGCATAGCGTAACGTATTCATGTGATTAAAAATCCCGTAACATCACATGGCAGCTAGTCAAATGACTAAAATCGCGTAACAAACATCACGTAAAGGCTAGTCACGTGACTAAAATAGCAATAACCGGTCGCGTGACATGTTCCCGCCAAGAACCACTTAACAAGCCAGTGGTTAAAGTCACAACATCATGCAACAGCTAGCACGTGACACGTTCCCGCCAAAACCGCGTGACACGTGCGTAACTAGTGTGGGGAACCGGCCGAAAAAACGAGAAACAAAAGGGGCGCTTGTCTTGTGTAATTTTTCCTTCTTTTGCGACAGCAATTATATGGACAGTCTCGGCTGATTTTTGCCGTCGCCGTCGTCATGCACAGTATATGCATATGTCTATATACATATATCTTTGTCTTGTTTGTACTCGCCGCGACGGCGCTGTTTGAATGTATAGTGGCGGTCAAAATTTTGCGGACCACGGGAGCGCGTGGCAGACAGCCCCGAAGTACCTTCTCACGGCTGCTTGCGAAGCTCTAGAGCGCGCACTGCGCACGCGCATCCTTGTTTGCCTGTTGGCCTGCTCGTTCGCTCGCTTCAAGTGCGCGCGCCAGAACGCGAGAGAAAGTGGAAGGTGCCGCTTTTCCAGTCACCGCGGAAGCCCCGGGCGATTTGCCTAAAAGAAAGCTTTTCTACTTGGCGAAAACTTCGTCCTGGTCTGGACAAATTTCTCGTCAGCTTTCAATAGTTTTCTTCTTCATTTATTAACCCTTGTGGGTCTTTCTTGTAAGTTTGTGCTACACACCGGTCGATGCCAAGTTTTTTCTTTCATAGCGCATATGAACGGGCGCATGATAGTTGCACCGAGCACCATACAAAAGAAAATTGCAGCATGCATGGGTTCCGCGATTGGAAGCTGCTGGGTAATGTTATCACACATGTCGACTCGAGACATATTGTCGCAAAGCGTATTTTCCACGCTGCGGAGCGTCCGGGAACAAAGCGTAGAGTGCGGCGCGCACCGAGCACTGCCAGTACAAGTTACGTATTTTCGTCACGATATCAGACACTTTTAGTTGGGCGTACGTAACGAGCCCACGTACGCGGCACGATACGTTGCGTACGCTGCATGCGAAGCGCTCAACGACACTAGACACTTTTAGTTGGGCGTACGTATCGAGCCCACGTACGCAGCACTGCCACGGGAGAGAACTGCGCATGTGCAGTACGTAACGCATCGATTCCAGAGATGCGCGCGTACGCCCGATAAAAAACGCGGCGTGCGTAAACGTGACCAGGCGAAGCGTACGCGGCGTGACGCTCTCGCGATATCTCGATTGATATAAGAACCAGATAGCAAAACGGCAGCGATGGCGTCGAACGCAGAGAGCAACAAAACCGGCCCAAATCGAGTTTATTTTACTTTGAGCGATGATATTGCGCTGCTAGCGGAAATACAAACTAGCGATCCGTTTAAGCACCCGGAGCAGTGGGAAGAGATAGCTTGGCGCCTCAGGGAAGCCCTGAAAAAACCTTTTACAGCGCGCTGTGTGCGCGAGCGCCTGAGCCTGTTGCTGGCACGGTACTCGGAGAATGATCAGCGAAACCAAAAAAAGTAAGTCTGGATGGTTGTTTCCGAGCACGGTACAAAATAGGGTGCGTTAGTCGTTGTGCAACCTTGCTATTAATTGATGTTCGTAGGTCCGGTACAGTAGCAATGGTCAACACAGTCTGTCCAAACGCACGCAACGTGACCAAACACACGGTAAAAGCACACGCACATGCAAAACCTCGCGTAACTGAACAAACCGACGTAGACCATGGATCCAAAAAACGATTCGCCTTGGCTTGGATGCTAGTGGCCATTATGACGGCCGCTACTGCGCGAAGGCGCTAAAAAGCACCCAAAAGCTGTTTTATTTCTAATAGCATACGTCCAGTTGAACCAAACGTATCTCGGTACGGCAATACGGGGAACTAAAAGTGTCGTTGAGCGCTTCGCATGCAGCGTACGCAACGTATCGTGCCGCATACGTGGGCTCGTTACGTACGCCCAACTAAAAGTGTCTATTTTTAGTTCCCCGTATTGCCGTACCGAGATACGTTTGGTTCAACTGGACGTATGTTATTAGAAATAAAACAGCTTTTGGGTGCTTTTTAGCGCCCTCGCGTAGTAGCGGCCGTCATAATGGCCACTAGCATCCAAGCCAAGGCGAATCGTTTTTTGGATCCATGGTCTACGTCGGTTTGTTCAGTTACGCGAGGTTTTGCATGTGCGTGCGCTTTTACCGTGTGTTTGGTCGCACAAAGACTAACGCACCCTATTTTGTACCGTGCTCGGAAACAACCATCCAGACTTACTTTTTTTGGTTTCGCTGATCATTCTCCGAGTACCGTGCCAGCAACAGGTTCAGGCGCTCGCGCACACAGCGCGCTGTAAAAGGCTTTTTCAGGGCTTCCCTGAGGCGCCAAGCTATCTCTTCCCACTGCTCCGGGTGCCTAAACGGATCGCTAGTTTGTATTTCCGCTAGCAGCGCAATATCATCGCTCAAAGTAAAATAAACTCGATTTGGGCCGGCTTTGTTGCTCTCTGCGTTCGACGCCATCGCTGCCGTTTTGCTATCTGGTTCCTATATCAATCGAGATATCGCGAGAGCGTCACGCCGCGTACGCTTCGCCTGGTCACGTTTACGCACGCCGCGTTTTTTATCGGGCGTACGCGCGCATCTCTGGAATCGATGCGTTACGTACTGCACATGCGCAGTTCTCTCCCGTGGCAGTGCTGCGTATGTGGGCTCGATACGTACGCCCAACTAAAAGTGTCTATCATCGCTCGGTGCTTCCGCGGCGACTGCAGAAGTGGCACCTTGCGATTTCTCTGGCTTTCCGGCGCGCGCGCACTTGAAGCGAGCGAACGAGCAGGCCGGTAGGTAAACAAGGATGCGCGCTCTAGTTTCGCAAGCAGCCGTGAGAAGGTGCCTCGGTGTTGTCTGCCACGCGCTCGCGTGGTCCGTAATATCCGTAATATTTTGACCGCATCTGTACGACTTTGAACAAATCTGCATACCAGCATATATCTACTGTGGCAACGAGGTGGGTTTCTGGGTCGTGTATACAACAGTCTGTTCGTGTTTATTGTATTTTCAGAAACACTGTGAAGAAACGCGAGATTGGGCTCTGTAGCATGCCAAGTGCTTAAGAAAATAAATTGTTTGCAGCGAATTTTATTGTCAGCTTGAGAAACGAAAGGAATGTGGTTCAGACTAAATCCCCTTTACTGAACATCAATCAAGTTTTACATAAACGCGTGCCTTTACTTATGCCGCTTATTCAGCTCTATAAAACGAAGGCTCTGTCAGCGACTATTGGCCTGGTGTGTGACCGATGTAGCGCTGCGAACGGTGCCCTCAACCGTGGGTCTGCTTTTAAGGTGCATTTAGAAGTACAGCTCTTTGTTTCTTAAAGCTGCGGCCGCTTGTCTCCGCGGCGAGTGCTGCGCAATGGTGAAGTACTGCGCTGTGCCTCAGTGTACTTCGTCCGCTCGAGAAAAAGGCGTTAGCTTTTACAACTATCCTAAGGACCCAAAGCTGAAGAAGTGGATAGTCCAGCTCAGAATGGGAAAGCGCCCCATGCCTTCATCGACAGTGACTTCTGCTACCCACCGTACGCGCCACTCTTAGGTAAGCTTGTGACCGTGTTTAAGCGCCTCGCCAATACTTAAGCCGTTTATTGCACGCAGGCTGTAAGCATAGGCGACTTACACCAGGTGCGGTGCCGTCCCACAAGCTGCCGCGAAGGCCCCTATAGACAAGGAGCCGACGACGCGGCCTCCGAATCGCCTCGCAGGAAAGCGCGCCTCGTGAGCTCAGCTAAGAAGCGCAGGATATCTGAGATTACGGCTGCGTTTGGATGGTGTACATACGTATTTTACTTATCAAGGCAAGCGCGCGCCTAGCGGACAGCTTATCATAAATTCATAAGCGAAACCTGTTGCCGCCGTTTAGTGCACATTCTCTAAAGGTTTTCACCTGAGGCAGTGCAGACACGTTTTTAAAAGCGAAGCTCTTTAAGCTTTTCGTTAGGCTGCGTGGCATGAAACTCGACCCAGCTTGCCTTTGCCACGTTAATCTCTGTGGCCCTGTTTCTGGTATAATCAGCGATTAACTATTTGTTATATTCTAATACCCACGGTGTGCGGTGTTAATATGAACTATGACGTAATATCGTTCTCACTGAACCAACATTACGGGACAAACTGCAATCATGGGCATCGGCAGGGGGGTGTGCAACAAGGCGGCACTTGCGCACTTGTTTGCAGGACGAGAGCTGCGACGGTGATGCGATCTCCGTTGACGGCCTCGATCGACCGCGCATTCAACAACGTGGCCTGCGTGGTACACCGCCTCGCCCTCGATGAGGCACCGCGACCTTTCACAAGCTTTATCTACATACTTGTAGATGCTGGAGAACGGCACGCTCACTGAAATATCGAAAGAACACCCAAACTAATAAGTATCGTACGGCGGAAACAAGATAACGAGCGAGAACACTCACACATAGTTTCACTTTCTTACCAGCAATGCGGTCGGTGGCATCGGCGCACTCGTCGTTCATCGGGGTGATTTCTTGGCCCTGTCGATTGGGCCGCAACTAAAACAAGTTCAAGATTACACTCGAAAACATTCGTTGCAGGCGTTAGTTGACCGTCGCGAGGCTGTTCGTTCGACAAAGTTCCCGCCTGAAGCAGACGATCCGCATACAGGAGCAGCGGCTGCTGCAGCGCGGTTGATAGCGGAGTCCCCGCTCTGATGTCACACGCGAGAGGGCGCCACTCCAAGATCTCGAGGCCAATAACACGTGGCTTGGCGCTTTCACCCAATTGTGCAATGTCGTGCGTTTGTAAAATGACGCCAAGTGTGATAACCGGGTAGTCCTGGGCCATGCCGGTCACCGGACCGAATCACACACACGTACGTTGGCGGGTTCCACACATGAGTGGCTGGTCATGTGCGCCGTATTTATTTCATTGCAACATCGACGCCCCAGGGCGCCGGAACGGCAAACTAGTCTTATCACATCCCTCCCCCCTTTATTAATGGATGCAAACAATTTGTTTAAGGTGAGTAGCGCGATACTGGTCGTCGAAGTCTGGTACTTCGACGCAGGACAGGAGTACTGGGTGCTGTGACAGCAAGTTCCGTTTCCCTCGCCACGTCTTCCCTGGGATCTTGTCTAGACTCGGTGTCGTGAAGGCGATCCGGAGTTAGCTGCCTCTGACCCACGTCCAAGCTTGGAGCAAGATCAGTAGCTACTGGGCTGCCTGACTCTTGGTTGTCTGCACTTAGTTCCTCAGGGGGCTGGCGGATGTGATCCAGATGTCGAGTTAAACGCCATCCGTCCTCCAGTAGAAGATCCATGGACGAAGTGCGTTGTTCCGCGACGACTGCAGGGAGCCACGCAGGACCTGGACGGAAGTTCCTTGCGAACACCTGGTCACCAGGGTGACCCAAAACCCTGGGTCTTGTTCCTTGGTCACATCTGATTTTCTGCTTAAGTTGCTTCTGTAGCACCTTAGTCCTGAGGTCTGGGTGTAGCAGGTCCAACGCAGTCCTCAGCTTCCGCCCCAACAACAGCTCCGACGGACAGCAACCCGTGACCTCGTGAGCCGTTGACCTGTAAGTCAGGAGCATGCGGGCAATTTGAGTGCGAATATCTCCAGGACCAGCCTTCCGCAACTTGTTTTTTACAGTCTGGACTGCCCGCTCTGCAGCACCGTTTGACGCTGGATGATACGGCGGCACCAGCATTCGCCTCACCCCGTTTTTCTTGAGGAATGTGGAGTATAGCTCACTGGTAAATGCTGGCCCATTATCGGACACGACCACATCTGGAAGGCCTTGGTTTGCGAACATAATTCGCATGCAGGAAATAGTTGCTTCAGCCGAGGGTGTGGAGACCGAGAACACTTCAATCCACTTTGAGAACGCATCGACAGCGATAAAAAAAATAGGTGTTCCTGTAAGCACCGGCATAGTCCACATGCAGCCGTGACCACGGTTTCTCCGGGAACGGCCAGGGCATGACAGGCACTTGTCGTGACACTCTTTGATGCTCCTGGCAAATACAGCACCTTTGAATGGTTATCACTATATCGTTATCCAAGCTAGGCCACGACACATGGCTACGCGCAACTACCTTCATTTTGGACAGTCCTGGATGACTCTCATGCAGCAACTGGAGGACTTCCCTTTGTAAGGATTTTGGAACAATGACTCTGTTGCCCCACAATAGACAATTCCCTTGGACACTCATCTCCTGAAAGCACGTCTCGTAGGGTTTTCCCTCTGACCCTAGGTTTATCTGGCAGCCTGACCACAACGCTGCTCTTACTTGCGACAGCACCGGGTCTCTGGAGGTAGCTGCCGCAACAGCATTTGACGACAGCACCCCTGGGTATGCTCCTTCCAGCATTAACACTTCGGCAGGGCAGTCAACAACAAATTCGGCAGTTGGCAGATGTAGCCGGCTTAACCTATCGGCATGTGCAATTTGTTACCCGGCCTATACTTCAGGTCGTAACTGTACCCCGACAGCAGCAAGGCCCACCTTAGCACTCTCGGAGAACAGGATTCGGGAACTGGTTTGTCTGCTGCGAGCAGGCCGAGCAGCGGTTTGTGATCTATGACGGCCTCGAAATGCCGGCCCCATAAGTACTGCCTGAACTTTGTAACGCCAAATACAAGGCTCAATGCCTCCTTATCTAATTGGCTGTAGTTTTTCTCCGCGGTTGCCAGGCTGCGGGAGGCAAAACCAATGGGGCGCTCTTCTCCAGATGACTCTCGCTGCGTCAGTACTGCTCCAATACCGAAGGGAGAGGCATGCAGTGACAAGCACAGTTGGCTTTCCTGGGTCAAAGTGTGCCAATATAGCAGCAGAGGCCAATAGCTCTTTGCTTCTCCGAAATGCCTGCTCTTCATCAGTTTCCCAGCGCCATGGTGTTGCCGACGCCAACAAACTATTGAGCGGCTGTAACACGGCAGAAAGGTTTGGTAAAAACCTTCTGTAAAAATTAACCAACCCGAGGTAACTCTGAAGTTCCTTGACCGCTCGGGGTGCGGGGGCTTCCAGCACTGCTTCAGCCTTAGCCGGATTTGGACGCAGCCCAGCCGCACTAATGATATGGCCCAAGTACTGGACTTCTGGTTTCGAGAATTCGCACTTGGATAACTTCAGTCGCAGTCCCGCGGTTTTCAGGCGATCCAACACTCGGCCCAAATTCTCCCAATGCTCTTTGTCACTGGTTCCTGTGACCAGAATATCGTCAAAGTACACTACGACATGGTCAAGGTCGTGCAAAAGATTTTCCATCTCTCGCTGAAATATAGCCGGAGCTGATGAAACCCCGAACGGCAGCCTTGTGAATCGGTATAACCCCCTCGGAGTGTTAATGGTGACTAGCTCTTCGCACTCCTCATCGAGTGGGACCTGCCGGTAGGCGTCTTGCAAGTCAAGCTTTGTGAACTTCTTGCCCCCTGTAAGCCGCGCAAAAAGTTCCTCAATCCTAGGAATAGGGTAGGACTCGACGACTGTCACCGGGTTTATGGTAGTCTTAAAATCGCCGCAGACCCGAACCCGGCAGTCGCGCTTCAATACAGGAACGATGGGCGCGGCCCACTGAGAAGTTTCCACCGGTTTGATAACGCCTTCCTGTTCCATCCTCTGTAGTTCTTCAAAAACCCGATCACGCAAAGCAAATGGTATCGGACGTGCTTTGACAAAACGTGGCTTCGCGCCCTCTTGTACGGATGTAGAAGCTGCAGCGCCGTGAAACGTGCCAAGCTGCTCCGAAAAAACTTCGTGATATTGGCTTACCAGGTCTTCCGTAGACTTCACGACGTTGACTCCCTCCGTCTGAGCGATGCCTAGCTGGAAGGCCTTCATCCAGCTTCGTCCAAACAGCGTCGGACACGCCCCTTTCACGACAATCAGTGGTAGCTGGCGCTCCTTGTCGCCAAGTTTGACCATTGCTTCCAGCTTTCCCTGGACGCGTTTCATGTCGCCGAAAAAACTTCTCAGCTGCACACTCGATGGCTCCAACGGCACCGACGGAAAAAGCTCGGCGAACTTGCCATCATCAATGGTCGACACACTTGCGCCGGTGTCCGACTCCATATCGAGCGTTTCGCCGTTAACTTCAACCGCTATGCGCATTGGCTCCGAACTAGCTGTGTGAAGCGTCCACGAGTCGAAAACTTCGGGCTCTGCAGCAGAAACAGGCAAGTCGCCGAGGTTGTTCACGCGACTAGACCGGCTGCGACTAGACTGGCTCCAGTCGAAATTTATACTCCCCGGCTGAACTCTGCAAAGTCTTGCAAGGTGCCCTTTTTGACGGCAGTTGTGACATATCGTGCTGTCGTGCCTACACCAACGAGTAGAATGACCTAACCCGGAACGAAAGCAACAGCTATCATTTTTCCCCGAGGCGACAACGTTCGCTTGCTCCGGAGCTTCGTCAGATAGTAGCTGTGCTTGCTGACAGCTCAATGCGCGTGAATCTTTACGCGCAGCTTCCATAGCTACGACGGTGTCCTTCGCAGTTGCGAAGGTTAAACACGTCGTTTCCAGCAGCCGTGTTTGCATGGTTACGTCACTGATACCGCTGACTATCTGGTCGCGCAACATGCGCTCTCGAAATGTTGCGAAATTGCAGTCTTCGGCTAATTTCTTCAACGAGGCGATGTAGTCACTTACGGTCTCCCCCTCTTTTCGATGCCTCGAGAAAAACTTGAAACTTGCCACTACTTCTGATACGCGAGGGGCGTAGTGCTTGCCAAGTGTGGTAAAAATTTCAGTCAGTCCTGCTTGGGTGGGCCTGCTTGGTGCTAGGAGGCCTCGTAGCAGAGAATAAGTCTCTGACCGCAGCACGTCAAAAATACAGCTGTCTGCTTGTCGCTCGGGATGTCGTTCGCGATGAAGTACAGCTCGGCCCGCTCACGGTATTCCGCCCCCTCCGATGTACTCGGGTCGAACGAATCCAGCTTCCCGACGACAGACATGACGACGTGTGATTGTGCTGTGCCCGTTCGGTTCGTTAGTCGACCTCGTCGCCACTTGTGATAACCGGGTAGTCCTGGGCCATGCCGGTCACCGGACCGAATCACACACACGTACGTTGGCGGGTTCCACACATGACCGTCTGGTCATGTGCGCCGTATTTATTTCATTGCAACATCGACGCCCCCAGGCGCCGGAACGCAAACTAATCTTATCACACCAAGAAAATTAGCAAAGTTAAGCCCGCGCATGCATATTTTTGAACAACGCGATCATCATAATTTAAGATGGTAGTATTTGTCAAAATTGGCTTCAGTAATTGAAAACACTACAGCGACCAAAGGCATTCCGACAACTTTAGAAGGAACCAGGGGAGTCCAATGGCAGTACGATCGGACGAAAAATATTGAAGGGGCCGGAGACGAGAGGAAGGGCAGGACACCCTTTCCAGAATCCGTCGTCTCGATGAAGGAACGATGCCACTTTGATACAAAACTGCCTATTCTCTGTTGAGCACTCGCCCGCTCGTCGTATGCGTTGTCGTTATCAGTCGGCGATTGCCGGTTCGCGCTCGGCGGTGAAAGCCGATATTGTCGTCTGTCTTTGTGGGCGCTACGCTGTCGGTGTCCATCGCGCGAATTTTTAATCTTCAAGGTCTGTACGCCACGTGGTGTGAAAAACGGTGAACTAAAAGCGATGTCCCGAATTGCTGGTTATGTTTCCGTCACGGAAATACGTCAGCAAAATGAGCGCCATCAGATGGCAAAGAGAAAAAAACCATAAGAAAAAGTTCCGTTGACAGTAGTCGAACCTATGACCTCACGGTCGATGACAATGGCTGGCGGGCGTTCAGCCCACTGAGCTATCGCCAAACTGTTCGGACCGTGCTCCTTATGCTCGCGCCTTGTCCGTTGTCGGCGGCGTGTACACTAGTTCTCATTGGTCCCGCCATAGGCGCAGCTGCGCTCTCTCCGGTGATTTCAAGAATGCTCACTAGATGGCGCGCCGCCGCTCAAGGCGGCGCACACTACGCTCGGCGCATGCGCTAGGTGTGTCACGTGCTACGTGACGCCAAAAAGGCAGAAAAAGAGTGTTTCACACTCATCACCATGGCTGCGATCGGCGCTGACTAACACTCCTAGGTTTAAATGCACATATATATACCCTATCCCCTACCTTACCCTACCCCTATATATATATATATATATATACGCAGTGAAAGTACACGAACGCCACGGATACTTTTTCCAAAAATTACGGCGGGGTTGTGACGCCTCGTTGTTCACCTCAGCCTAGGCATGGTGAACGCGGAACCTGTCGCTCAGGGGCCGTGTTTCACTGGAACTGGGAGCGTCAATGAGCACAACGAGCAAAAAAAAAATGGAGTTTGGGAACGTGAGTACTTGGCTGAAAAAATAAAAAAGACCCTGCAAGAAAGCCGTCTTGCAGATTTTTGCAAACCGTTCATTCAATCGGGTTTCTTGATTTAGGTTTAAAATGGAACGCGAAGTGTCTGTGTTGGGCTTTGAACCTAGCAGCAACAAACCAATCCTATCGTTTCTGAAAAGAGAGGTCACCGGGGTGTCTTTCCAAAGCCTTCAATAAATCGTGTATTCATTGCAATTCAAGTTATCTCATAATATTAAAGCGGACAGTCCAGCGTGCGAATTTCCGTGTTGCTTTAACCGCCGCCTGCTTAGTTGTCCAGATTATGCAACCCTCTTATGATGGCTTCACGTGTAATAAGCAACATATGTCGTCATTTGTTGCATGTGCCACGAAAGCGGTGTACCGCATTTCTTTGAGCTGTGGTAAACTGTACATAGGACGGACAGGCTCTTTTTCTGTAAGAGAGTGCATGCAGGGATTCTTGAGCTGTGCATACTAGAGAACACACTTTACGTTCGAAAGGTAGATGTGGAATCTGCTTTCCCGCAAATTAACTTTTCCGGGAGGGAGTTACTCCTTTGTCGTCTGTCAAATGATTTTAGAGTGTTCGTCCAAAAAACGGCAGGAAGGGAAGATGGAAGCTTGCGATGAAAAGATCCGTAAACATGGGGGTGGGTGCTCGAGCCGACGTTTCGACTAGGGAACTTGTCTTCTTCAAGGCTGGAAAGTCCCAGCCTTGAAGAAGAAGTCCCAGACTTCTGAACGACGGGGCCGTACGAGGGAGCCGAAGTGCAAACAGGACGAGGGTATGCGCATGCCCACAAAGCTCGCTCAGCTGGGCCCATCGTCTGTTAGGACAGTTCCTCCTTGAGGCAGGGGCGGAACGAGGAGCCTACATTGGGGGGGACGTTTCCTTATGCGGTCGGGAGGGGGGGGGGGGATTGCGCAACTCGCAGTAACTGAAAGGAAGATGGTGAGAAGGCGAAGGCACTTTCTTTTGCAGTAAGGTATATATCTATTTTTCAAGGTACCGCACTCAAGCTTCTCTCGTCGCATGCTGCGTTGAAGTGATTTCTTGCAACCGACAAAGGAGGAACCAGTGTTCTTTAAAAAGGACTCTAGTGAAACTTATTTGCAAGTTAATGTTTGGAAATAGACAGATGAGCGTGAACACTAAAGATTTTGCTGTAATTGCTCTCGCCGGTTTCACGCATACCCGACCCAATACGAGCGAGCTAGAACGGTGCATTGCTATCAATAAAGTCAGAGAAAACGTAGGCGGTAATGACAAGTTCCGTTGTGTTTCGTCTAACTTAAACATCAGTGCCAAGCAGTATAAGCTTCATCTAAAAGACTTCGAGAAGTGTACACGAAACAGTAAAGGCCTCGACGGTTGGTATGGTGGCGCTGCGGCGCTAGGACAGTCAGCGCCACCAGTAGCGGCCGCGCGCGTGATCCCGTCGTCACTTGTTGCGGGCGCTCTTTGCAATGACATTGCGGAACGAGCAGCGCGCGTTATTGTCTGGATTACGCAGAGCTGAACACGTAGAAAGATACTTAAAATGCAAGGCGTCTTCTTCACGGAAATGATCTTTACGCCGGCAATCACTGTTTACGGCGTTAGGGAGGAAACTGTCTGCAAAGGGGCCCTCCGAATTCATCGGCAAGTGTGTTGCTCAGATGAAGAGCGTCGGCTAGGATGTCCGCCTTCACGTTATCAAAGTTTTATCAATGTTTTGTATCATTTGCATTAAATAAAAGCTTTTTATCATCTATTACGCGAAGAGCTTCCTTTGAATTTGCATCCGTTCTGTTGGTAGCAGGTGCTCGGGCTAAGCGAGAGGGAAGTTCGTTCCGTTCCTCTCGCCTTTGAAGGCGAAAGCATTAGATGCCTCATCAAACGTGAAATTTGACCGTCGGCGTGCCGCGTCGGTGACGAGTGAGGCTAGAAATCATCATCACGAGATGACGTCTTCATACGACGTCACGATGACGTCACATTTCGTTAAGATTTGTGGTCATTATGACTTCAAAGTGACGTAACCTCATATGATGACGTCATCACATCGCATCATAGCTCGGTCAAAGGTGATCCGATCACGGACGCAATGCAAAACCAGGTGAGGTGCCTCCGATCTTGGAGGCAGTGCAAAACTACGTTAGGTGCAGAAAGCTTTCGAAGGGGGGCGGAGCAGCATCATACATCGGCTGAGAGGAAAAAGAAGATGGCTTTCGCCTTCGAGTCGTCTTAACTGAATGCTTAAGGGACCCTGTGAGTTTATTGCGCTCGCTCGTTCCATAGGGCAGTTCAATGGTTTCTGCACATCTTCCCAGTTGTATATAGAACCAAATGCACATTGTGAGAGCAAGGTGCACATTCAAGGCTGGGCGCCGAGGACGGTGCGAGCACGCCGCCACCTTGACTATGTTTATCAACAAGTGCGAGCAGACATCCTGCACAGACCTACCATGCGCCTGGCTCTGGCGATCGCCGCGTCCCCTTCCAAGATATGAAGATCTTTGACGCTTCGTCGTAGGTTCACGTTGTCGCCTTTATAATGGCACGCAGGAAAAAAGTGTCGAAACATATGGGCAGAGCGCAGGGCTATCGAGCTTCCCCCATCATTACCCAAGAAGTGGGCACTGGATATATATGTGGTTTTTGTGCTTCACAAGCTGCCGAAGGCATCCATCGGAGCTAAAAAAAGGCAGAGTATATGACCACGACGAGGAAATATGCGCAAGAATTAAAAAAAATGAAGAGCGTCTGTTTATCTCGCACGTCGAACCGCCTTCATCCAACGCTCTACTCGCTCGTTCTCGTGAGCCTTCCAAACAAATTCATAGAAATATATTTCTGACAGCTTACCGACAGCGTTTCTGTAGCTGTTGTGACAGCCATACACGCAGCAATAGCGTATAACTACACTCTGTTTTACCGCGATTTAGCTTCGTTTTTTCGAGCTACTGTAGTTCCGCCCGTACGCACCCGCTCTCAGCCGCGACTGCAGTGGTGCCAACCCAAGTCAGCGTTCTATCCCTAGATTATCCCCTGAAAATACCCTAGATTTCAAGAAAAATCCCTATATTGACTTTTTAATGTCATCGGTCAGGTTAATTTACCTTTAACAAGGTATAAGGATTGTACGCTTTGTGGCCCCGATTAATCTTGAATTCTATTTGAAGTAAAATGCACCGTATTCACAGCAACTGAAGGTCTTTTTTCTGCAGATTCTATGGAGTCATTACACATAAAGGGCTTACAGATGGCGCGAGTTGCTACAGAAACAGACAAATTTGTCAAGTTCACTTTCTCACTAATTAAAGGCATAAATGCGATCGTTCGGTTCAGTCACAATCTGTAGTCCCTTTCTTGTTCTTGCAACTTGCGAGGTGGCGGTCAATATCTAATTTTCTACATTTGAAGTCAGCGTTGCATGATTTGCAGCAGATATACGGATTCCTTTTAACTGGCTGATAGCCATCCTGTGTACTTTTGATCAGCTTCCAATATGGCCAAATATTTTTGCCACTATTGTCGTTCTTATGAAAACGGTGCGACGGAAAGACTGAAAACACACAAACAGTCTTTTTGTCTGCTTCCGTCACTCCGTTTTCATATATTAACGAATTCGTAACAACTCGCCCAATTGTCAGCGCTACTTTCGATCTCCTATCAAGGTCTTCTGGTCCAGAAGCTGTTAGACATGAAGACATTGCACGGTGATGGCACGCGACGAGCGTGAACTTGGCACGCTTTCATGTGCACTACAAGACAAAATTTCTCAGTTTCACAGAGCAGCAATCACTCAGGGCGCTCGCGATGATGCGCGCGTGCGAGCTAAGCACTTTATGACAACAAAGTTTCATTTCCCCCAGTATTCAGCATATAATAATCTCGCGTCATAGAACTGCTATCGCCTACACTCGGCCTCGAAGAACGCCAAAGCTCTCTTATATGCCTTTCTAGCTGAATAAGCGCGATTACTCAGAAACGTCCGTTATTAGGCCGTGTAATGTAACATTTCGAGAGCCTGACAAAAATCCCTAGATTCAATAAAGAGACGTCAAATACCTAAAACAGACTGAAATTCCCTAGCATCTAGAGATAGATCCCTAGGGTACGCATCACTAAGATTAAGAGCGTGCCGAAGGTGGCGCCACTTGTTCAGTCAAAGCTAGTCACTTGAAAAATTTCAGAGTACCGCAAAGGTAGGCTGCACGCGGGCAACATTGGACGGCGGCGGCCATTTCCCTTCCAGACCGTCCTAGCGCGTTGGTAGATTGTGTTGAGAAGTGACCGATCTTTTCGCCTCGATGCCGTGTTACGCTCGGCGGAACTCGAATAGTTTTGTGTGTTTCTTCAAGGGGATATCAGAAGTGATTTCGAGTCATCGACAGCTATGAATCGACTGCGCGGTAAGCGGTGTGACTAATGAAACGTGCGGCAAGTGTTGTAATGTGCTCACGAAGTCAATCGGTCTCTTTTCGTGTCACGGCCGGATGTGTTCGCTAGGTCCGGAGCCGTAAACATAGCTGCATTAGCGCAGTGACTTCGTGCAAGATGCCATTTTCTTCAATGCTTGGTGAATCTTGACTGTTTGCGCTAGCTTTGCAGTCGGTGTTCAGGTTCACTTCCTAACGCGCTCGAGAAAATTATCGAATATCATTGACAACATTCAACATTGTATCCTTCGACTGATCGATACTCTGAAAATGTTGCAGTGACTCTTGTCAAACCTGCTGCGTACAAGGCCTATAATGGTCGACTTACGTCCGCCGCGGTGGTGTAGCAGTTACGGTGCTCGACTGCTGACCTGAAGGTCGCGGGTTCGATACCATCCGCGGTGGCGCATTTTGATGGAGGTGAAATGCTAGAGATCCGTGTCCTATGCGATGTCAACGCACGTTAAAGGTCACCAGATCAGGCATACCTGCCAAGTTTGGAGCAACGGAATCCGGGCGATTTGCTGAACTAGGGAGGAGGGTGCACAAGCCGACCCTCCTCCCCCTGGTCGAGAATTCCTTATTGCGATAGCAATAATATCGACACTCTCGGCAAGTTTTTGCCGTCGCACGAAGGGCACATGCGATAACATCGTCCCGCGTGCGAGGACCACGTGGCAGGGGACCCACGTGGTCGGCGGCGGCCAGCGATGTGCTCCAGCAAAAATCCGGTGAACAAGCACTCTGCACGGACAACGCCACGATCACCATCTTCTTTGCGGAAGAATTTTCCCAGCTGCTGATGCTTCTCTTGGCTGTGAAGGGCGCTGACATGCTTTTGCAATCGGAAGTTAGCGACGATGTACGACCTGCCTCCATGTGAAATGCCGAAATCACAACTACAAACGACGCAGCCTGCGTTGTGCTTTCCCATTCATGACTCTACAATGCAAGCGAGTGTGTTAAAAATACGGCAGATACTTATGGTGTTCCTCACTGAAACTGATGATTGACGGTAGCCCTACGCAACACACCAAAGCTGCTGACAATCGACGCCACCGAGGCCTCTACGTCGAGTGGTCGACGGGAAGAACAACGATAGAAAGTCTGGTGGCGTTGCTAGTTGCGGACACAGCGTATTTCCAACTCAGCTGAGTGGTGGGCACCATAGAGCGAGCTTGAGCTCCTGTGCAAGCCCTCGGAGACTGCTGGCAGCGTCGAGACCTCGAAATCGGTATGGTGCTTTCCAATTCATGACTCTACATTGCAAGCGAATGTGTTGAAAATACGGCAGTCTGGTGGCAATTGCTAGTTGCGGACGCAGCGTATTTCCAGCTCAGCTGAGTGACAACTCCGCCACTTGCACTGCGGTTCAGTGGCGTAGCCGGGGGGTAGCACACCTGGCCCTCCACCCCCCCCCCCCCACACACACGAATTTTTTCTTTGCGATGGCATACAGAGCACAAAATGACTCTCGACCACATCTTCCTGCCCGGCCACCACTTTAATCAAGGAGGTGCCCCCCCCCCCCCCAAGAAATAAATAAATCTGCCTACGGCCCCTGCTGTGGTTGCATCAACGATGTGCGGTGCCTGGCGTGCGAAAAAAAACAATGAGACCACTCAACATGTGATGCATAATTGCAGGGTTTTGCAGCGCGCGAACATAGGAAAACGGACAGAGTAGACAGAAAGAGCGCAATTAGGAATACTAGCCCAGGCCTCTACACTTATAAACATGTGATGCTACGGTTTCAGGGCACTGGCCCTTCGCAAAAATATCTAAGCTTCCATTTCTGCAAGAATTTGTTCCTCAGGAAGCTCTCTTTTATTGACTGCTTTCCTTACGCTCGTAAGAAAAGCAGTCCAGCGAAAGCGGGTGAGCTCCACAAAGGCTTTTCGAAGCATACTGCAGGAATGTCAGGCCCCGTTGTAAGCTCCCCTACTGTAGAGTGATAAAGGGAAAAAGAAAAGAAATGAAGGGGTATTGAATAGAAACAGTCCTTCCCCTAGTCCGCCCTCCTCCGCTCGCAGCCCGGACGGTAAAGGGGTATTCACACGAGGGAGAAATCCGCGGGAGACAAGGGTGGATTGCGGATCACGTGACCGCGACGTCACGGATTAGTGAGTGGGCTGACACCCCCACCCCCCCTCCGCGCGCTTCTTCGGAGGACACGCGGACCCTTTCCCCGACAGGACAAACGATTCCCCGGTGGTGGAGGATATAGCGGAATTTCGGGCTCTTGTTTGGCCACATTGTTGTCCAGCTGCAGACTGGACACCCACTGCCGCTCCTGCAGAGAGCGGCAGTAGGTGTCCAGTCAGCAGCTGGTAAAGCGGGCGGTACAAGCCACCAAAATAGTCTGGTACCACTGGTCTCCCCCTCCGTGAGCCTCGTCCGTGTGAGTGGGGGACTTTCGTGGGGAATTCTCCGCAGGAGCTGACGTCACTAAGCTCCGCCTTTATCCCCCGTGTGAATATTGCTTTAACGACATTCTCACTTGCTTTCGGGGGCTTGTTTGGCCACGCTTCGGCGAATACAATTTGCAACAACGTGGCGAATTGTGTTGCCCTCTTTTGGAGCAGACTCTGTACGACGAGAGGCCAAAGTTCGAATGACACTGAATGGTTTCCACATCTGAAAAGCGTGAAGGCCCAGTAACACATCTGCAAGAGCGAGTGGCGTGTGTCTTCTTCGTACTTGTTTTGAGTTTTCGCTGTTTTTTCTTCCGAGTGACTCGCACCGGTACGGACTCCTAACAGGAAGCACGTGTCTCTGACTAAAAGAGGGAGAAGGGAAAGCGCCTTTCATGTTGCCATGGTAATGGTCAGGCTTATTTTATTGACATTACACTTAGGAAGGTAATGGGTTGGGCTAGTTGGTTTCCGTTTTTGCTAAAGTTGCGTAGCGGAAATCAGGACGGGGGATACATACACGACGAAAACGAGCGCTTACTTTCCACTGAAGGTTTATTGTTTCCTACACGCTCAGGAAAAGTGGAAAGAAGAAGAAAGAACGAAACGAGGAATGTTTATTGAAACATACAAAAAGAACCCCCTCACATCACCCAGTGGCCGGCCTGGCGTCTTCCAGGAATGCTAACTCCCTTTGGGTCAGACAAAAGGGTGGCTTGCTTATGCGTGGGCACAAGGCCCCTCGGTACCCGGTCGTGCAAGACACTCAATGACTTGGAACAAAGAATGATGGACTCTAGGCTCTCTAGAGATCGCCGGAAGCCTGCGCAAGATTTTGCTGTCGAAGACTACGACAACCGACTTACTCTAAGTTCCACTGAGAGACGTGCTTACAACCAGTGGGAGCGCTACGACCGCGTTCCCACGGGTTGTAAACACGTGAGAAGGCGGGTTTACCGTTTTGCTTAAAAGGATGCTGAACAAAAGTGTTGCCGCCAAATTTTAAGCCAGATTCCAATACTGGGAGTTGAAATCGATAGAAACAACCTTCATTTCAGGCAGATACTAGAGGAAAATAATTAATTTAATGCGTTTTTCACAAACTGCCGCGTCTAGCGGCCGTGACGTGAACGAGAGTAGGTGGCATTACATACGCTTGAAACGGGCATGCCAACAATGCCAGCGGTCGCCCGCGTATCTCAACGTTCTCAGCTCCCACTACGGTTCCCAGTACCACTACGAACAGCACCGGTATTGAACAATGTTCCCGGCTGGGGTAAAGTATCAGGGCTTTGTGAAAGGTGGAGAGTGGGGTGAAAGGGAAGAGCGGGACAGGAACACGTGCACCCTGCATGCGCCTCGGAGAATGTAATTGGCGGCCAAGTACCGGGCCCTTGCTGCGCATCTGGTTCTTCCGTGTCCTTCCACTAGCTGCCCCCGCATGTGGGTATAGCTGGTAACGAGGAGGCGGACGCGCTTGCCAAGGCAGCACACCAGCCAGGCGCCCCCATCACCGGGGCCGTCGCGGCCAGGGATTACACGCAGGCCCGTCTCAAGAAGCTCCTGGTCACCGTCCACCCAGACTCAAGGGTGGCCAATGAACGAGGGCCAAAGCTACTACCAGAGACGGGCCTCTCCAGGAGAGACCGGTCTGCCCTGCTGCGCCTGCGGACCGGCTGTGCGTGGGTCGCTGCGGGTGTGTGAGGGTCGCTGCGCTTCTCCAGCCTGAGGCCGCTGCGGTGATCCTGAGACCCTCGAGCACCTCCTCTGTGCCTGCCCTGGCTTGGCACAGGAACGCTCGAGGGTCACTACGGCCTACCGAAGACAGGGCCTGCCTGCCTCCCCACTTGAACACCTGCTCATCCCGTCCCCACCTGCCACCACTACGCAGCCTGGTGGAGTTCCTGGACGAGACGGGCATAGCCGCCTACAGATGAGCTGGGACCTTGGCGCTCCTGCGCTTGCTGCCGTCCTGCCTGCCATGGCGAACGAGACACAACGACATTCTACACACTATTACCCTCTTTACTTTCCTTTCCGCCCCCCCCCCCTCCCCCAAGACGCTGCGCCCTGATCCCGACAGGGCTGCAGAAATAAGTGTCTCTTCCTTCACACAACCACAAACAACAACAATGTGACGTCAAGGCTCGTGGTCGAGTGCAGCCGCGGCGCGCTGAAAATCCCCCCAAAATACAGCCAACTGTTCAAAAATACGCCAAAATAAACTGTGTTTATCGGAACATTCGCGTCTTCAGGTGTATTCACACGAAGGAGAAATCCTCAGGGGATAAACGCGGAGCCTAGTGACGGCAGCTCGCGAGAAGAAGTCTCCACAAATGTCCCCCACTCACAGGAACGAGGCGAACGGAGGGGGAGACCAGTGTTACTACACTACTCCTTCAACTTGTAGCACCAGTTTGACTAACTGCTGACGACGAGCTGCAGACTGAACACCCACTGCCGCTTTCTGCAGGAGCAAGTGCAACAATGTGGCCAAACAAGAGCCCGAAATTCCGCTATATCCCCCACAACCGGGGGATCGTTTTCCCTGTCGGGTAAGAGGTCCCCGTGTCCCTCTAGGAAACGCGGGAGTGGGCGGGTGCTAATCTGCGCGCTCACTCACTAATCCGTGACGTCGCAGTCACGTGATCCGCAATCCCCCCGTTTCCCCGATGATTTCTCCCTCGTGTGAATACCCCCTTCCGAGTACAGTTTCGATGTTCTCGTCAGTTTTTCTAATTTTTGTTCAGTATCCCTTCAAGTAGCGACATCTGCCTCCTCTTCCACCCCCCTCTCATGCGCAGCTGGCGTTTCCCGCCACGTTCGTCCTAGTCTGGAAGAAGTGTACAACATGCGAACGCGACGCTCGTGTCTCCCCCCACTAATACCCTGTCATTAGAGAGTTTTAGTGCTGGGGACCCCAAGCTACCTGCGTACGCACGCTCTTGCGTTCCTTTGTACGCCCAGCCGCATCCACGGAGAATACAAAAGAGCGCAGGGGCTTACGTACGCAGGTATGCTTGGGGTCCCCGGCACTAAAACTCTCTATTAGTGAGTGGGGGACATGTCCCACGCTGTTTCACTAGAGCCATGTGCGAAAACATTGGCTGTGATGGAACGCGCGGGCGCAGCCGCATACGCTACAATGTATGACTGGGAAAGCCCTCCTCTCCGATTCTAACATTGTCAGCATTCTCACGCAGGCGATCATTCAAACATCTTCCAGGTCAGAAGGTACAGAACGGGATGCGGGGAGGAAGCGATTAGTTTGCTTTCAAAAAGGAGGGAGTTAGGTAGCCAGTATCACGCTCAGCGCAAAGGTCGAAATGATGGGTGCATTTCCAAAGTGGCATTGCTCACCGCGGACAGAAAAGGTCACCGCAGTGGCCTAAAAAATTCCACGTGCGGATACATTGCTGTCGACAAGGTGTGCGGAGGGGGGGTGGGGAGGGGATCACAGGAGTAAGCGCTTATTCTAAGAAGATTAGGGTTCCTAAGGGTCCGGCCAAGCTCGAGCTGCCCACGCGCGCACCTTCTTTCTTTTCTTCCCCGCTCCGGCGCCCCACACCTTTTACCTCCAACTCCTCTCCCCCTTCCCCTCTTTTGTGAGAAACTTGACAGGCTACAACATACATCGGAAGCTTTGCTAATATGCTCGTTAGTTTCCACGAGGATTTGCTTCCAGTGAGAAAGCCTATTTTCAAGAATTAGTAGCGGATACCTCGAATACCGCGAGCGGGAATCCTGCTAAACCGGTATGTTCAGCAGTGTCTGGAGAAGCCTCGAAAAGGAAAGAAAAGCAGGCGCGACCCTTGAAAGGGAACAATAGCTGGACCTGCTTGTCCACGGGGACGGTGAAAATTCGTCAGGTGACATTTTCGTTCGCGCTTGCGCAGTGACGTTACAGGAATTGGCCAATCAGGAAACGTCCCAGTCGTTCAGAGCGTATATATGTAGTCGGGACTTTCCTCGTTCAGTTGAGTCCACTGGCACTTCGAGTACGCACCAGCAGTCGAGTACCAGGCCCGGTGTCTTCGAAAGAGGAAGGGACAAGACAAAATCTACGCCCCTGTCATCGTCAGCACGGAGTGGTTGCTCTTAGTTTTGTTGAGTCTGCCCGAATCGACGAGAGGCTACGAAAGTTCTTCGCTGGACTACAGCGGCCGTCTCCTTGCCACGTCGCACCGCGAGTTGTCGAGGTAAGTGATATTTCCCACGTCGTGGTTATCTTTGTGTTCTCAAGAGATTTCAGCTGGCGCCCTTTCCTGTATGAGCCGATTACGCAGAAAGAAAAGGAACACTCCTGGAGGATTTCTATGTACGTGTTTTTAGCGTCAAGTTTTATGATGCGACCTAACTTTGAGGGTTCTTATCCTATCGTAAGCGTAATCAGTAACATTATCTTCCCTTGAACTGCACATGTACGACGTGCGTTGTGCAATATGAAGGGTGCACAATTAAGTTAACTTACAAAATTCTTAGAAAGACATGGCGTTTCTGTTGGCCTGTTTATCATCCGGTTGTAACTATGCGAACCAGCCGACGTGCGCGCCCTGGGATTTAAGTAAAACGAGGGAAAAATGAAACAGTCAGCTATGGTTGTCGGCAAAAGAATTTGGAGATTTGCTTAAATATTGAGCTTGCTGGCTTTATGGCCACCGCCATGATATGAATGAACGCTCATAGCTCCATGTCCGTCACAGCACCTCAGCAGAATAATACCTTATTTTGCTCTTATCTTGAATACCCATGATGAATCGCAGTTGAATATGCATTCAAGTGATCGGAACTAGCCCACAAAACTGATATTATTGCTGGTGTACGCCCGTGCACGTGTTACGTCGCGCTTTGCTTCATCTTGAAGATAATTCGAAGTTTGTTCATCGAGTAAAGTGTTATTTGTATAGTGGCTTGAGACATCTTGTTGTGTGTGCTGGTGTCTTAGCGGTCAATTTACACATTGCCCTGGCGCATATTGAGCTATTATTACTTGGATGTGGGCGCGAAAAGACACGGACGAAAGGAAGAAGACACACACACTGGCGCTAGTGTGTGTGTCTTCTTCCCTTCGTCCGTGTCTTTTCGCGGCCACATCCAAGTACCATGACAGACCAACAAGCCCGCATCGCTACCCTCGTCTATTATTACGTTGGTGGACGCCTCGGATGAGTCGTCCAAAACGAGGACTATTTTGTTGTCGACACATATTCACCCTGTTTTATCTTCAGTGCAGTACGACGGCCTATCTAATGATCTCCAGTTTACCCTACCTTATGCGAGCTGACTTCCTTTTATTCTAGTGCACTTCTTCATCTTATCACTGCACCTAACTTACTGTCGCCCTCTGGCGTTGCACAGTTAGCAAAATCAGCAAGGCAGCTTTGCCGGAATTTCTTCTTTTCAGCTATGCACTCTCGTTCACTGACTGCTTCTGTCGCTCGTTGTGTTTGTGCTGCGGCTAATTCCGTGAAGTCAAGAAAACACCACAATTTTTTTTTATTTTTCAATAATTACTATGAGATTGCCACGCCTCATTGTGAACCCTCGAACTACGCATCGTGAGTGAGGAACCAGCCGTTCGGGGTACGCACTTTCACTGGAACTGACAGCGGCAGTAGCACACCGAGCGGAAAAAGCAGTCTGTGAACGAGGGTGCTTGGTCAACAAAAAAACAACAACACTGCAGGGAGCCTGTCTTGAAGATCTTTTTTCAAGCCGGTAATTCCCCGGGCATCTATTCTGTCACTCTAACTGACCTATTACGGGGCCCGCCGAGGTCCATGTTATCTGAAGTGCGTAGCGCTGCAGGGGCCCGGCTTGTCGTCCATCTACCGTCTCATGTCGCTTAGCAACGCAGTAGTACTTAGCCAAGAAAGGCCTATAGCAGCGTTAAAGGGATACTGAACAAAATTTTTCGCAGCCAAGATTTTCAGCCAGATTGGAAGGATGGGTGCTGATACCGATAGACACAACCTTCATTTCAGGCGAAAACTAGTGAAACTGCTACACCGTCTTTCCCGGCCGTTTTTTAGCTTGGAATACCTCGCAGTGCCTTTCTAACATGATCCGTAGATACACATGGAACATCCTTTCGCTGTTCTACGTTGATTACACCAGAGTTTTAGTGCCAGAGACCTTTAGCCGTTGGGACCGCGCGTTCTTGCGTCGTATTGTACAGCTGTTAAACACTTCGGGGAAAACTCGAAGCACATTGCAGTGCGCTCCAACTTTTCCCCTAAGTGTTCAACAGCCGCACCCAAACGGACAACAGAGGAACGCAAGGCCTTCCGTAGGCAACCGCCTTTGGGGCCCGAGTACTAAAACTCTCGACTCAAAGACGGGTAGCGTATATGCGTATTATACAGTTCAGGATAGAAGTATCCGCCACCTTCACTATATCATTCAAAGTGCTAATAATATTTGCACCCTTATCCTGTACTCGATGCAGCCTCTGGAGCCGTAGCCCGAGGAAGACGCCAGATCTAATCCTGCCGTAGAGCGACGGCCCCAGGAATTCGTCAGACCCATGACTACCTTGACGCCGCAGTCCGTGAAAATCGACATACCCACGCTTAGCCCGAGGGCCTGGCAAAAGATGTACGTGTTGCCACGGGAGTTTGACCCCAAGTGGATTCGTATGGTCACAAGGAGTCGCGGCCTGGTGGCATCAGACGATGCTGTTGCCTGCCTCCTTGGCTTCGCGGAATTCGTCTGTGGGGCCGATTTCGAGAAGGTGAGTAACATTTTTTGTCGATTATGGGATCCTAGAATATGATAAGCTGGTAAAGTATGGCGATAAAGTACCGTAGAAAGATTCGTTGGCCCAAATTTGTGTAGTCCCAAAACTTCGTTTGGTCACTACTTATTGAACACACAAAACTTCTTTTCAAAGTAACGCAATTCTTTCATGTTTATTTGTGTCGAAGCCGAGTTTACTCTTGCTCAATTACAGAGCAACTTCAGTAGGGAACTTGATCAGAATATTTATAGACTTCATTAAAAGACATCAGAATTTAACGCAAAAAAAAAGAGAAGGGATGAATCGTGCGTCAAAATGTTAAAAGAGACAAGGGGGAGGGAACGAAGCAACCCAGCTTGCAGGCCAACTGTCGTATCAGCCACATTATCCATTATATTGCCCGAAAGATGAGCCAGCTGGTGCTGTTTTCCTTATGAATCGTTATGGAAACCATATGAATCCATGGGGCATCGAATCGAAGGATTCCACAGTATGCAGCGCGCTAATTTTGATGTTGATGTCAAATACGGTATGTGTCCAATAAAACCAGACCAAAAGCAAATACTTTTTGAACAGTATTCGAATAAGTAGTAGCCTCTTTAGGTATAAGCAGATATTCGAATAGCTGCGTGTGAAAAAGGCCCTTACACGATTTCAGAACAGTCAGAAAACGTTATTTATGCCCTTGTTGTCAAGACGAACGTGTAAGCCATATTGCACTGCATACAGCACAACACTTAGAATCTCGTTTCAAAATGCACAAAATGGCCCCCTTATCTAGAAATGTCGAATACTAGACCTACGCTGTGTACATGCGGTGACTTTTAGCTCTACGGAATTTTATCGCATGCGCAATTCTGGAGTCCTATTGTTTCGTTGGCGTCAGCTGGGAAAATCCACATCTTAGCTGATATTTTACTCGCGTGGGACATTTAACCGAGACAGAACGGACGTGGTGGGGGGCAGTTTTAATGATGGTCCATCTAATTTCGGAAAGGGGGCACGTTGTCGTGCATTTATTGCATACTGTTGACCACATGTAGGTGCAAATGCCAGTCAGTTTTGCTCATATACATGACGTCTATCTATCAAATATCATCAAAATAAAGTCACTACCGAATCGATAAACAACTTCGCTATCTCCACGGCATAAGTGTCTGATCATGTGTCACACGTGCGCGCTCTGCTGTCTGGTGCGGTGTTCCAAAGGACGATCTTGATGCATTTGCGCAGCAATTTATTGCACGTGTGTATGTTCCTTCAATAATATCTCGTTGTTAGTCTGCCCCTATGTATCATTGGTCCTAGTCTTATGTCTAGAATTTTTCAAAACTAAAGGGGTCGCCTTTGTTCTTTGAAGTAGAGCATACGCTTGTTCTGAGAACTTTCGGAATGTTCTGAGAATGGAACCACAGGCTCACACCTGGCACCTTTTCTTGTTGTCAGGTTCGGAGCGGCGCCGAGAAAGATGGTTTGTGGCTGCGGGATCTGAAAGTGCTTATCGTGGAGCCGCTGCACGACCATTTGCCTGACTCGGAGCCTGCAGCCACGATGGACGACTTCTTCGTGCTACTGGGCACGATGCTGTGTACCCTATCCCGACCTCGCAGCTCCTACACGAACAATGTTTGGTTTCAGAAGTGGGCGAACGACGTAGTCGTGCTCTTCGCGAACGTTTCGGAGCTACTGCCAGTGCCAGTGTATGTCGCCATCGCCGCCTTTGGAGAGCAGTGGCCTCAAACCCGGGCAGCAATATTGATACGGGGTTGTATGAGTATATAAAATATGTATTTACAGAGAGGAATCAGTAAAAGAGTCAGGATGGCTGACCGCCACACTCGCGCGCCCGTCAGGCTCTTCAGCCCTTCGTCTTCCTTCACTTCCTCTCCGTAACAGGACCCCCGGGCGTTGTAGCGCCGTCTCGGCGCAGGTCCGGCGATGAATTACGAGAGAAGTAGGGCTTCATCCGCGAAACATGCACAATGTCAACAGGTGGCGTACTTGACGAATCGAAGTGCAACGGCGCAATCTCGTAATTCACGTCGCTAACTTGACGCAAGACTTGGTAGGGTCCTGTGTAGCGGGACAGGATTTTTTCGGAGAGCCCTACACGGCGACCTGGTGACCAAAGGAGCACCCAATCACCTGCGGCAAACTTCATATTACGATGCCGGTGGTCATAGCGGGCTTTCTGCATCTCCTGCGACGTGGCGAGACGAGATCGGGCGACTTGACGAGCCATGTGAGCCCGGTCAATAGCGTCGTGAGCGTACATGGTAACAGATGGCGCGGAAGGTAAGACGGTGTCAAACGGCAATATGGGGTGGCGACCATACAAAAGATAAAAAGGTGAAAATCCCGTGGTGTCATGTCTAGAGGAATTATATGCAAAAGTCACATAGGCCAACGTGGCGTCCCAGTCGCGATGATCTTGAGAGACGTACATGGAAAGCATCTCTGTGAGTGTGCGGTTAAGACGTTCAGTAAGTCCATTAGTCTGTGGATGGTAGGCGGTAGACAGCTTGTGCTCTGTGGCACAAGATCTAAGTAGGTCGTCGACAACTCTGGACAAGAAAGAGCGGCCGCGGTCCGTCAGCAGCTGTCGGGGTGCACCGTGGAGGAGGATGACGTCGTGAAGAAGAAAATCCGCGACGTCAGTGGCGCAACTAGTTGGCATGGCCTTCGTGATGGCGTAACGTGTCGCATAATCTGTAGCGACCGCGATCCACTTATTTCCCAAAGTCGTCGTCGGAAAAGGGCCAAGCAGGTCAAGGCCGACGCGATGGAATGGTTCCGAGGGAACTTCAATTGGTTGTAGAAATCCAGCAGGCGGCAGAGGAGGCCGTTTCCGGCGTTGGCATAGGTCGCAAGTAGCAACATAACGACGCACGGAGCGGTATAGCCCAGGCCAGAAGAATCGACGTCGCACGCGGTCGTATGTGCGCGAAACTCCGAGATGTCCCTCCGTCGGTGCGTCGTGAAGTTGTTCAAGTATGACGGGCCGTAGATGGCGAGGAACGACAAGCAGGAGCTCAGGGCCTTCAATGCTGACGTTGCGGCGGTAGAGGATGCCGTTATGCAACACGAACATACGGAATGCGGCGTCGGTGCTGCCAGACTGGATGGCATCGATGATGGTGCGCAATGGCTCATCCCGACGTTGTTCGGTGCGCATGTCGCTCACGTCAGTAAAAGCCATTACGCAGCTGTCCGGATCATGCGCAGCGGGGTCAGGAGGATCCACCGGATGACGAGAAAGACAGTCTGCATCCTTGTGCAAACGTCCAGACTTGTAGGTGACTGTGAACGAAAATTCCTGGAGCCGCAAAGCCCAGCGACCAAGACGTCCGGTCGGGTCCTTCAGAGAAGTGAGCCAGCAGAGAGCGTGGTGGTCCGTAACGACGGAGAACATGCGGCCAAAGAGGTATGGCCGGAACTTAGCGACAGCCCAGACTAAAGCCAAGCACTCTCTTTCGGTGATGGAATGATTTCTCTCGGGGGAAGAGAGCAGGCGACTGGCGTAAGCTATCACGCACTGTTGACTGTGCTGCCGTTGAGCGAGAACTGCGCCGATACCGTGCCCGCTGGCGTCGGTGCGAACTTCTGTTGGAGCAGATGGATCAAAGTGGGCAAGTACGTGGGGAGTAGTCAGGAAGCCAATGAGAGCGGTGAACGCTTGAGCCTGCTCAGGGCCCCATGAGAATGTGGTGTCTTTCTTCAGCAGATCTGTTAGTGGCCTAGCAATGTCGGCGAAGTTCTTCACAAAACGACGAAAGTAAGAGCATAGGCCGATGAAGCTCCGCACGTCAGAAGTAGAGCGGGGCACAGGAAAGCTGCGAACAGCGCGGATCTTTTCAGGATCTGGTTGGACGCCGTCAGCGTTTACAAGATGACCCAGCACGGTAATCTCCCGGCGGCCAAACTGGCATTTCTTGGAATTCAGTTGAAGTCCGGCTGTTCTGAAGACTGCGAGAATTGCAGCGAGACGCGTCAGGTGGCTGTCGAAGGTGGAAGAAAAGACAATCACATCGTCGAGGTAACAAAGACAAGTAGACCACTTGTAACCTCGCAACAGAGAGTCCATCATCCGTTCGAATGTCGCAGGAGCATTGCGTAGGCCAAAGGGCATGACCTTGAACTGGTATAAGCCATCAGGTGTTACGAAGGCAGTCTTCTCGCGGTCCATTGCATCGACAGGAATCTGCCAGTAGCCAGACCGAAGATCAATAGACGAGAAGTATGTAGCTCCGTGCAGACAGTCCAACGCGTCATCGATGCGTGGTAGCAGGTATACGTCTTTGCGGGTGATCTTGTTTAAGTGGCGATAGTCAACGCAGAAGCGCCAGCTACCATCTTTTTTCTTTACAAGGACGACAGGGGAGGCCCAAGGACTGTCTGACGGTTCGATGACACCTTTGCTAAGCATTTTCTCGACTTCCGTTTGGATCACTCTGCGCTCAGTGTGGGAGACACGATAGGGGCGCCGACGAATAGGACTTGCGTCACCGGTGTTTATACGGTGCTGAACGACGGACGTTTGCCCTGGAGGTCTGTCGTCAAGATCAAAAATGTCACTGTACGACGCGAGGAGGCGACGGATGTCATTGGCCTGTGCAGGGTTGAGGTCCGGGGCAATCATCTTCGAGAAATCAGCCGGCAAAGAAGATGAGCTGTGAGTCGCAGTAGGCGCAAGTAAATCAGTCTCGGCGCTGAGAGCTGCAATTTCAAATTCGTCAGCATCAGATATGTTGGCCAAGAACATGCCACGAGGAAGTACTTGAGGGCACAAGCTGAAATTTAGAAGTGGTAGCGAGGTACGGTTGTCGGTGACAGTGACGAGTGTATGCGGAACGGCAACGTTCCGGCTCAAAAGAATGTCAACGAGGGGATAGAGGACATATTCACCGTCGGGAACCTGCGGCTCTGCTGTCAGAACGACGTAGGTGGCTGCCTGAGGTGAGAGACGCACGTCTTGAAGAGAGCACAGTCGCGGCGGGGTAGTGTTGGAAGCAGCGACGAGCTGAGGCAGTTCTAGCTGAAGGATGCCGGTAGCGCAATCGATGAGAGCAGAGTGATTTGACAAAAAGTCCAGTCCAAGGATAACGTCGTAAGGGCAGCGGTCAATCACGGCGAAGATGACTGAAGTAGGTTGGTCGACTATACTTAAGCGGGCAGTACACATACCAAGAACGATTGGCGTGCCGCCATCGGCCACACGGAGCACTTGTGTAGCTGCTGGTGTGAGGACTTTCTTTAAACGTGTGCGTAGCCGTGAACTCATTACAGATAGGTTCGCTCCCGTGTCGACAAGTGCTTGAACAGGTACGCCGTCTACTTTAACGTCGATGACACTTCGTCTGGTGGGTACAGAGAGAGGATTTGCTGCCGTAGTCGTCAATGCAGCACCACCTCCGGGGGCTGCATTTCTTAGTTTTCCGAAATGGTGCGGCCGAAAGCCACGGGGGACGATAGGCGTCGTGGCTGTGGCGAACGGGACGATGGGCGACGTGTTTGCGGCGAACGAGATTGGTGTCCACGTGGCGAAGGCGAGCGGCTGTACCAAGTGTTCCTAGCGGCATTGTCAGCGGCGTTGGACTCGGGAGCGGGTGAAAAATGGTGGGCATTACTGTCAAAACGGGTCATATTGGTCGTTGCACGAGGGGTCGAGGACCATGTGCTGCGGCAGTAGCGGGCAATATCTCCAGCGCGGTGGCAGGTGAAACATATTGGGCGGTCATCTGCAGTTCGCCACTCAGCCGGGTTGCGAGAACGTGGAGAGAATCGTCGGTTTGAGGAGGACGTGGCAGAAAGGCGTTCGCTGACTCTGGGCGTGGCGACAGAACACACAGAATGCACTCCGATATTTTCCAGCTCCTGACGAACGATGGCTTGAACGAGAGGAACGGTAACAGGGGTGGCATCGGTGCTGCGCGAATAGAATGCTGAGGGCGCCATCGCTTCCAGTTCACGACGAACAATTCGTGTCAGGTCTTCCGGCGGCGAAGGATGTTGCGTTGTTGACTGCTCTTCACACGTCGACGTGGCAGCGGTGTTTGGAAATCTGGCGAACGGTTGCAGAATGCGGCGGCTTTTCGCTTGCTCGAACTGACGACACTCCTTGATGATCGCATCCACGGTCGAACAGCCCTTGCACATCAGGAGGTTGAATGCATCGTCGGCGATCCCCTTCAGCACATGCCCGACCTTTTCACTTTCCGTCATGTCACTGTCGGCCTTTCGGCAGAGAGCGAGCACGTCCTGAATATAGGAGAGGTACGATTCCGTGCAGGATTGAGCACGGCAGGCCAGTTCCTTTTTGGCGGCGATCTTACGGCCGGCGGGTTTGCCAAATACCTCTCGCAACTTTTCTTTGCATTGGTCCCAGCTAGTGAGTTCTTCTTCGTTGTTTTCGTACCACACCTTCGCAGTGCCCCTCAAGTAAAATAACACGTTGGCCAGCTGAAGTGTGGGATCCCATCTGTTCGGTACACTCACGCGTTCAAACATGGCCAACCAGTCTTCAACGTCGACGCCATCGGTCCCACAGAACGTACCGGGATCCTTAGGTGGTACAAAAACAAGTGGTGGTGATGGCGACGTTCATGGAGACAGCGACATTGATGCAGGAGGCTCAACGTTAGCCATGGTTGGGAGGGCGATGCGACGTCCGCTGCGGAGCTCCGTTGCCTGCTGAAGTACCCAGCACCTCCACCAATATGATACGGGGTTGTATGAGTATATAAAATATGTATTTACAGAGAGGAATCAGTAAAAGAGTCAAGATGGCTGACCGCCACACTCGCGCGCCCGTCAGGCTCTTCAGCCCTTCGTCTTCCTTCACTTCCTCTCCGTAACAATATGGAGCAATACACTCAAGGGCCGTTTCCAGGTTCGTCCTTTTTTGATGGTTGTCAATTGTAGAGTGAAGGCAGCTTCACTGCTGCAACAAGTGTCACTTGTAAAAGGGCCGCCTCTTAAAGATTTAAATTGCCGTATCTGAAGATCGCTATAAATGTGCGCCGTCTTAGTGCATGTTGCGCAATTTTCTATTTGCCTACCAAACGGGAATTCGGCGGATGTTTGATGTCTGAACAAACAGCATGTGGGCTTGAGCGATTAGGGCTCGTAGATGTAACGAAATAATGGCTATACACTCTAGAGAGAGAGAGAGAGAAAGAGAAGAGGAAAGGAAGGGAGGTTAACCAGACGAACGTCCGGTTTGCTACCTTGCACTGGGGAGAAGGGAACGGGGAAGAGAAAGAGGAAGAGATAGAGAGAGAAGGAGAGCACTGCACGTGCAAAGGGGGTACAATCAGTCACTCAGGCTGGAGCCTACATGACATCAGCGTTCTGAAATTCCATTGGGGAATCGCAGCATTTGAGAGGGCCGTGGGCGAGCCATTGTGATTACTGCAGCGCTGAAAACACTGGATCGAGAATTTCCAGCACTTGCAGGGCAGTTCGGGCTGACGGAGTGTTTAGCTTATTCAAGAGCATGAATATGTTCAGAAGAGAGCGAAGCATCGCAGCAATGTCCTTGTCTTTCTCCGGCAAGTCGTGGGGAACCAACGCTGTCGTTGACTCGGTCTGTGTCTGCTGCGAACATTGGAGTCGCTGTGTATGGTGCTGTGGCTTTGGCTGTGGCTCTGGCACTACAATCGTAATACTACATGCAGCTTTGCAGGTCTTCTACCTTTAATCCTAAGGCGGTTCCTTCTTTTACAGGATTACTCGTGCTGATAAAAAACTGGTTTAGTAGATGCTGCCAGACGGGGCATTGAATCTAAGTGAAACAACAAACCATGACGGAAGAATGAGCAATGCATGTGCGTGCCCGTCTAATAATACATATTGTTTATGCATGCTAGGTTCTTATTCGTGCTCCGCAATGATTTATTTATTAAGAAAAAGTCGTCACTGCAATGCACCTGTGTAACTCGGTGAAACCCGGGAAGCCGGGCGAGTCGCTACCTTAACTTATTGGGCAACCGTGCAGCGCTATGCATACGAGGGACAAACACTTGGCGACACAAGCGCTGCACTCCTGTCTGTGTCTTCCTGTCATCGTCACTGTGCCTGGTGCTCTGCAATTTTACCCAGGCAAGCACAGCGATGGTGAAAATGAGCAATTGCTCTACTGTTTACCATACTACACCGGAACCTATGCCTCAAATAAAGTAACCAATGTGCAAATCACTTTTGCCACCTCCAAATTCAATATAAGAAGATTCATATTCAGTTTTGTTTTACGAGGCGCTGAAATGTTACTTTGTTCGCCTTCCTTTGTTGATCATGTGTCAGCTTGGGGCACTTTGTTTATCTCCACTGAAATCACGTGTCAGGTACCAAATGTATGCATGACTGAAAAGGCGCCTTATAGGTCAAAGGTAGGAGCGATGTGCCTTTAGTCAGACTGTACTTCTGGGTTGTTCGTATGGTTGGTTTGTCATTTCCGGCAAATTATAGGTGAGAGTGACGATGAGAAGCGTTGGATGGCAATAATGCAACTTGCAATTTTCGTCTTTGTGATTAGCGCGTTTTGGGGTCACTATCTCTCGTCCACGAGGAGTGCTTCTGACAAAATCATTTATGCCTGGTCCTCGTCCCCACATCACGTAGGGTCCGATGAAACTGCTGCAGGAATATGTCGCAATGAGCTGGCGCTTTGCGGGGATTAAGTATGTGGAGCTTATGCTGAAATTCCTCGTACATCGGTACCCCTGGGTCATCGACCATATCCCGGATCTGATATTCAAGGAGGACTCTTTGGAGGTGTGTCCACTATTCACAAGTATACATGACAAAGTGCCACACGCGATTTAACATACAATAATCATTGCATGAACGATGAAAATGGCACTGCTGCTTATAGCACGAGGGACAGATACATTCGTTTCCCACGCGTATTATAAGCGGAAATGAAGCCGAATTCTGATATTCTCACGTAACAAATTGTTCACACAAATGTTTTCTGTGGGTGAACACTGCACTGGCAAGAAGGTAATTTGTTTCGGAGGTATCTTTCTATTGGCCTATGGGGTTATGGCGAAGCTGGGAACCAATACGTCCTCCAGTTGAGCACGTCATGTAATGGCTGCGCAGACGTGACTGGAAGGAGCGCGAAAGGACTAGTTGTATTACAGCGACAAGCAAGACAAGAAACAGGCATAGAACACTGCATTACTGCTGAGATTAAGCCTTCCTACGGAGTACTGTCCGGCTTTGTTATAGTGCACCTGACTCACGGTTGCAACTGCAACAAATTGTGTGTCTAGCGCTCAATGCATGGGAATCTTGTTTGCTAAATAAAGCAGAAACCCGCAGAGAAGTGCTAAATCATTCAATTTTTTTATGCAGGCATTAATCGAGGTATACCAGCGTCTCGGTGCAGATGGCCCGTGCATGAAGCTGTTGAACCTTCCCGAGGCGGCAACAGCGCAGCGGGAGTTCCTGGGCTTGCACGCGGCAGCCGTATACGCGCTTGCTGTGATACACGACCCGCGTGTGTACAGAGGTGCGCCCTATGACAGGGCCGAGGCAGACCTCTTTGCCAAGGGGTTCATGATGCACCGATACATACAATTCCCTGTGGAAGCTGATGCAAGCAGCGTTCCTGCAGAGACCGCCGCACAACAAGCCGATGATTACCGTCTTCCTACCTGGAGGTAACGAGGCCGTTGCGAAAATTCCCCCGGCGCCACCGAGATTTACTGCAGGCAAGTGATATTCATGAAACTGGAGCCCTTGGGATCATTGCATAGAGATCGTGCAACTCAATAGACTATGACTTAGTGCTCTGACGCCGCATAGTTGTTTGCAGCTCTCCTTTTGTCACCAGCAATTTTTTTTCATGCCATTTCAGTCATGTCTCACTGTGTGATGAAGCACAAATAATCAGACAGTGCTCATCCAGTGGAAACAAGCTTTTAAATTTATTTACCTTACATCCTCTCGACTTGGCCCATGTGATCTTTGTGGGCTGTCACTTACGTAAGGCTTAGCAGGACTCTGTGATGGAAATGACAAAGAGCACGGAAGTTTGTTGCAGCAATACTTTTTTGCAGACTAGTTGGTTCATACTTATAAACTCGACTGGCTGCGCAACCAGCGGGAAACACAGAGGGAGATAGGAAAGAGCGCACTGCTGCGCTCTTTTCTGTCTCCCTCTGTCTTTCCTGCTGGTTACGCAGCAAGTCGAGTTTAGAAGCACGGCAGTCCCGGCACTGTTCCAAAGTCGTTCTCTTCGGAAAATGCCACAAATATTTTCGGTCACCTGGTTCGACAATGTCCAGTGCCAAATCATGCAAAATCTCGCGAAGGAGATATTATCATGACTAACTGGTTGTTTTGTAGGAATATTTCTTCGGAATAAAGCTCAAGTTATGTTGTATTCCCTCTGCAAGGTTTACGCTGCTCATGGCCGTTACAAGTTTCTTTTGTCACCGAAACCGGCAGCGTGTTTGGCTTTGTGCCACTTCGTACCATACGACTAGCTAATCAATGCTTCGGTGTAGTTCTGTACAGTGTGTGGAATGTGCATCTTTTTTATCGCTGTGGCACCGATGTGTGGTCAGTTTCAGCCGCCCACCAACTTGTTACAAGCTCCAGACTGGCCCCGTCGAATGCACTTCGTTCATCCTAGGAATGCACAGCTCATTTGATGAGCCACATGTCAGCTTAAGTATCAAAGGCCTGTGATGTTAGGCTATCATCGGCATGCTAAATTTACCTTTCGCCTACAGTAGGGGACAGCCGAGTGTAAGCTCTTTTCTGCAACAGTACCGATTTATTCTTTTACTTATGCTATCACTAACTGAACTTTGACACAAGGTGTGGAGCGGGAGCTTGGTGGAGAAGGCTGCCATTTTGAAACGTTGGTAACTTAGAAATACAGAGTACTTGTTGCAGGCTAGGTTTCTATTTTTTATGTCCACGCATTTCATGATCTTCACTCTGTTTTGTGCAGATGAAACGCGCGCTACAGCTGGACAAGGGCGCCCTCAAGGTAAACACAGTCAAGACAAGTGCAGCGAGAGGTCACGCAGGCTACGGCGAAGGTCTCACCGCAGCGACATCTTCTCTGCTGTACGCGAACATTCAAACCGCACCCGAGTACTCGCGGATCCGTCGACATTCCCCTGTCATCCCCTGTACAGCACCACTAGTCTTCCCGTCGTCCAGTGCCATGGATAGCCAGCCAGTGATCCACATTAGGGTTCCAGATGTTCCAGTTGTGGCGCATTTTCCCCGGTTGAAACAATGACAGTTACCGGCCACGACCTCTATATTGCTTTGCTCAAAAACTTGTTCTCGCCAACCCCGCAGAGCGTGTCTTATTCTTCAATTTTGTCAGAGAAGCTCCCACCATGTTGACGATGGCAGTGCCAGACTCGTAAAAATAAATGCCTGTTTTTGAAGTACACAGCTCACGCCTCTCTGTCTGTCTTTTTTTTCAGCGTCTTTTGGGTGTATGGTGTTAAAAGCATGTAGTACAGCAATGCCAAGGGCAGATGATGAACGCAACGAAGCTTGCTAGCACCCCTCCACGTTCTCCTTCCAATCACAAAGGCACTGCCTCTTCGTCTTTGTACATTTTGAGAACGCGGAAGGAGAGAAATCGCTGGCAAGAGAGTAATCTCTCTACTCTTGCAGCGCAATACCCTCAACGCCTGCTGAGGTGACATCCTGCTGTGTGGGTAATAGTGCATTCTGACGATTCATCAAATCTAAATTGGGGCGAGATCGCGCGAAAAATAGCTTGTGTCCTCATTCCACTGAAAAACCTATTAAAGTAAAATTCTTTCTGCGAAGTCGCACAAAAAATGCGGCGGGCGCACTTTTCATTATATAGCAGTGTGGCTGAAGTGTTAGATATTCAAAAACGAGGTCTGGCACCGAAGCGATTCGTTCAGTTCTCCATTAAGCATGCTAAAGATACCTATACCATAACTGCTCGGTGCGGGCATTGCTTTACAAACGAGTACGGGTCACATATGCATGACAGTATAGTGCCATCAATGCTTCTGTCTCCAAACTCATTCACTTTTTCAACACGCACGCAACGTAAAGGCGCGCACCAACAGGAATCTGTTTAGGAAGCACGGACGTGCCACTAAGAACCACGCCATTTACTGCTCGACGTTACTACCAGTAGAGAAACCGGCGAAGTGTGTAGAAAACGGTGCGCCAGAGCGCGGATTACATCACGTATGTGTTCACCAATGGATCAGTGAGAAAATGCTGTTGCTTCAATGAGGCAGCGTAGCCTGTACTTGTTTCGCTGTTCTCACGTCGTTTATAGAGTACCAGCGCTGGAGTTTCAGTTACGTTGCGCCGCCCTGGCGGCCCTGTTGCAATACGCGTAGTAGGACGGCGATGGCTACCGCGGTCGACTGCGGGGAAAGGCGCCCCAAAAAACGCAGGAACCGGAGGTACTGTTGCGTGTACAAGTGCCACACAGAAGAGGGGTACGACCCGAACATCATCTTTTACTCATTCCCGTCGAAGCTGTACGAGAAAGAGCGGCGGCAACGCTGGATCCAGGCGGTCAGGCGAGAGCGGTAAGTCGATACGTGCCCGTGCTTCTCTGTGATGCGAGTTTCCTGTTAGTTGTCCATAACCTTACGCACGGTTCATTGTGTGTGCAGGCCCGATGCTCAACCATGGCAGCCAACATCGAATACCCGAATATGTAGCCAGCATTTCGCAGGAAATAAGAAAACGACATCATGCACCACCCTGCTTATGTGCCGTCGATCTTTCCGCCCGACTACCACCACAGTACTCCCTGTGACTCCACAGGAGCCGTGGAGAGATACGACAGGTAAGTTTTCCTAATACGAAAAACCATTAACTACTGGCTGCATGCTCTACGAGGTTTCGAAAATTCATGTAACATCGCGTCGGCTACAGGCTTAATGCTTTGCACTTGCTGCAATGTAGCAGTTTTTTTCGTTTCCAGAACTCTGCACTTTTGTTGTTTTCGATGTACGTGTTGCTGGCGGTTAAAAAGGCGGACACGCTTGCTATTTTCTAACAATATCGCGACGATGGGTCATCGCCCGTGTCCCAGACAACACAATAACAACCTCAGGACATCCTCAGTATGCCACCTTGAGGACATTATGATGCCCTCAGAACGTCCTATTATGGTACTAAAATGGCACTAATCCATTCCTCTTGTCCGTACTCGTAACAACCTCAGGGCGTCCTCAAAACAACACTTCAGGACTTTTTTAGTATGTTTTCAGTACAACCATTGTGCAGTGTTACGTTTGGCCGAGTTGGGCTCCAAGCCGGGAGAAGAAGACGCTTCGAGAAGGAAGAACGTACTTTTAATGCGGCATGCTTGCCGAAAGAAGGTGTACAAAAAGAAGCGCCCACGGCGTGATCCGCAGTCCTTTATAAAGGAACGCCGTGATCAAAGGGCGAGGGAGAACATATCAACGCACATGCGCGATAGCAGATTATCGTCCGGAACAGAAGAGCCAGACTTTGGCGCCGGCTGATAGGCGGTGAGCGGTGCGCAAACGCAACAGCAGCCGGTTCGGTACGATAGGCTGTGATATTTTGTATTACTACATATGATTTATTTCTTTTCAAGGTATTTACATACATTAAAGGAAAAACACCTCTGTGAGGTCTTGTGTATGTATACTGCGTCAAGAAACGGAGAGGTGACAATAAGTGCTTGACTATGACAAAAAAAAAAAACAAAGCTTGTTGACTGAAATTCATTTATTTAAACAGTAATTAGTCCCGACTGGTTATGAGGACCGCTTTCTCGGGCATCCGAGTCCGAGTAGTCAGAGGCAGTGTCTGAAAAAAAGCAATATTAAGGCATTCAACACAAATTTGCAAAGATGTTTTATTGTACCGGGCTACTCCTGCAAAAAAAAAAAGACGTCAAATAAAGGCAGTTACGATTTTAATGAAAGGAATAATACATGCAAAAGGAACCAGATGCTGTCGCGTGTAGAACAGTCTACATTTCATGACAGTCTCATAGGTCAGATATGTAAAGAATTATGCATGCAGGCCAATATAAACACTTACTCTTGGCATGAGTGCTTGCTGAGCTGCTGAGTGCCTTTGACTGCTTCTTGCGGAGCTTTCGGCGGAATGGCGAAGCCACACTTTTATTATGGTCTCAATATCACTCCTCTTTGCATCTGAGAAGACCTGCTTGACCACTCCTGGAGTGTTAGTTTGTCATCACAAACATTAGCCGAAGATGCTATTTTAGATTTTAGACAATGTTCTCAGGTGTTTTAATTACCTGATTACTTAATAGTACTGCATTGCTAGTTATCTTCAACCATGAGTTTACAGCAAGACATGTCATGCAAAAATCGTGTTACACTGTGCTGCACTACTATATCGTGCAGCTGAGGAGCTTCGTCAGACAAGATTGCGACAGACTTACTAAAGATGATCTCTGCAGTATTGAGGGCCATGAATTTCCTCTTTCCTTTTTGCCCGGCCCAGCTGTACTGCACAGCCACTTCATGGCTGAGCAGCAACTCTAAAATCCGTCTTGTGGCTGTGCCAACTGAAGAACCTCCTATTCAGATAACTGATATGGCTGTAAAATCAAAACATGGCATTAGTAACACGCAGCCACTCTATTTTGGCCAAGTAATATATTTTCGGAAGGGAGGAGCCATACCAGCTGTGTCTTCATGGTTGCATTGACTGCAAGTTCTGCATCAAAGTTTTCAAATTCTTCGATGTCGAAAAATTGTTTTTCAACCACATCTTTGGTGCTCACTTCTGGTATTTCATGACAGGGGCGTCTCTGGATTGCGTCCAGTTGTCTACCTTGCTCCTCCCTTCTTATAACAACAGTCTGGAGCATTCGGTTCATCTGGTGTAGATATTCTGAAACTGGAACCGAAACAAAGAATTAAAAGCAATAATGTCACTTAGATCCGTCAATAGGCAACACTTAAGTTGGGGACTGATATTTTTTAAGGATATGTATCATTCACTTAATTACCTCTCATGAATGTAATCCTACAGCTCTGGATGTTCATAAATACGTAAGAAGCCCTAAAGGAGTACTGACAAAATTTTGAAGGCGAGATAACTTGTGGGATTGATTTGTGTGGACACACATGCATAATCTACGAAATATCAACAGATAATAAAGCCTAGAATATATTTAAAATCAATTTTGAAGTGCTTGTCGCACCACCGTACGCGAAACGCGCCTTTGGTTTTCATATAAACAACTAACCGCCATCTGCGTCATGAATTTGTGTTGGCTGCCATGATCCTTGCGAGCTCGCCCTCCTAGCAGATCTTTCCAACGGAAAGAGGGGGCAGACTTGCACGAGAGTAGAAAGGCTGACGTCCTTGCCCCTGCAGTGCATTTTTGGGGGGGTCTCGCATTTTGCAACATCCCAGAGGGTTTCCGCCGAAAAGAGTTGTCTGTGCAGTGCTCATGTGAACGTGGTTTTGTCTGCTCAACTAGCCAGCTATATGTTTACATGAAAACCAATCTGGGTGCCGCCTCACTCGGCGCTCTTTGAAACTGAAACTGTGACTGGGCACTATAAAATCGTGTCTAAAAAATTAACTTACCATGTGCTCGAGCCTACGAGGTTTCCAGCCATAAGTGGGCCGTTTGCTACTTATTGCAACAAAAAAACAAGATTTAAAATTTTTGTGTCAGTACTCCTTTAAAACCAGAAACTACTACAACTCTCACTTAATCATGCCAAACTCATGAAATCTTGAAGATGAAAGGTAAATGCCACATTGGATGAAAATATATCTGGCATATTCTTTTTACAATTCCTCAAATACTCGATTATTGAAACAGTGCCAAGTGCACCGTAATCAATCGAGAAACTTGTGCATGAAAATTGCTCGTTTCGAGGTGCAGTTCCACTCCCAAATACACATGCCAAATAGTTTTTCACTGCCTGCTGGGTGAAAGTAAATCAAATTAAGCAGACTTTGCTAATGTCCTGACAACCTTACCTTGTGTCCTCCAGACATGGTCATCTTGACGATGGTGTTGTGGTCGGCCAGTGGGACTATCTGTAAAGCATATCATGAAATAGGAATAACTTATTTATGCAGTGAACTTTACATGCAATGGCTGCATCCAAACCTACGGATATTCTGCAGATATCGTGCAGGACTTCGAAGATGTTGAAATTCTCTTTCCTCTGGGAAAGGAAAAAAAAGAAATGGTAATGTGTTTCATGCCTGAAGTTTGGACTGCTTTTAAAAAAGTTTTCTGGTACTATTACTGACGGCGATAATCAACCCAGCACTTGCTCTTGCACAGTCATCGCCTGCGACACATGCAGAAAGGACTGTAGCTTCTCCTAGTGACCGTAAAGTTGCAATTGTATTTCAGTCATGATAACAGGTTACGAAACTGATGGCTTTATGTTGGTGGGAGCAAGCATTTCTGTGGCTAAAAATGTGCCATAGCATTTTTCGCAATACAAGAACCAGTCACAAAATTTGTAACCTGTATCATATGTGGCTTTTGAGAAGTTTATGTTTCATGTCCAGGACCATAATATCTGGTGTGTACAGAATGGTGCACATTAAGCATGTGTAAAGAGTGGTCGCACCTAAATTGGAAAGAAAATGTAGGCACAGAAATTCGAATACCATTATAGTAATACAGTATGTATACTGCATTGAATGTTTCGTTTTTGTACTGAAGAGAAGCAAGATATTCTCAGATGCTATCACCTCAAAAACACGCAACTTAAACACGTGCATCGAAGTCTTAGTCAGTCAACATTTACAGGAAACAGAAACTCAAATTAAGATAGTAGCGATTTAGAAATGTTACTTAAATGAAAATGCAAGGAAGGTCTGAACACTGCACCCAAGTCTCGGACACCCATTCATAGCACCATACTTTATGTGCACTATGTGCAGTGGTTTGAGATTACACCTATGCCACAAACGTTTTGGCCTTGAGAAGCTGCACGCAATTCACTCGAAGCTTTTTTTCATTAATTATTGAAAAGTTAGTGGTCACACAACAGACTGCAAGCATATATAGTTGTGAACGCCTCACACTTTGTGTCGAGCTTGCCAATGACGAAGCACACTGTGGTTCTGTTGTAGGCCTTTGTTCCGGGCTAATGCATCCTGCTCCTGGCAAAAACAGAAGCACAGTTGAGACAGAAGTTACGGTTAAAAAAGGATATGTTCTGCATTTCTCCAATGCTTGTTTAATCCTTCACAACATAAAATGCCATCAGCTTACGGTGGATAATCCTGCCTCTAGGTCTCAGGAACCCAGTAATAGCACCGCCTCCCAGTATATACAGTGGTTTGGGGTTACAGCTATGCTACACACGTTTTCGCCCTGAAAAGCTGCATGTAATTCTCACGGAGCTTCTTTAAGTAATTACTGAAAAGTTTATTGTCCTACAACGGACTGCATGGATATATTGTAGTGAAAGCCTTACCACCTTGTGCGAAGCTTGCCGACGGCAAAGCACACAGTGGCTCTCTTGTGGGTCTTTGTGCCGGGCTAATACATCTTGCTGCTGGCAAAAAACAGAGAAGCACAGTTGAGACAGAAGTTATGGTTAAAAAAAGGATAGGCTTTGAACTTCTCAAATGCTAGTTTAATCCTTCACAACATAGAATTCCTACAGCTTTCGGTGGATAACCCTGCCTCTAGGTCTCAGAAACCCAGTCATAGCACCACACTTCATGCCCAGTATATACAGTGGTTTGGGGTTACAGCTGTGCTGCAAACGTTTTGGCCCTGAAAGGCTGCACGTAATTCACTCGAAGCTTCTGTCATTAATTACTGGAAAGTTTATTGTCCCACAACAGACTGCACGGATATATACTAGTAGTGAAAGCCTTACCACTTTCTGTCAAGCTTGCCGACGGCAAAGCACACAGTGGCTCTCTTGTAGGCCTTTGTGCCGGGCTAATACATCTTGCTCCTGGCAAAAACAGAGAAGCGCAGTCGAGATAGAAGTTACGGTTTAAAAAAACAGGCTCTGAACTTCTCCAATGCTAGTTTAATCTTTCACAACATAGAATGCCATCAGCTTACGGTGGATAACCCTTGCCGGCTACAAGCTACAAACACAGCTACAACAAGGAAACTGCATTTTTTGAAAACTTTCTGAGCTTGTGTCAATGTATGCAAGGTTCATTCCCCTACAGTCCATTCCACATGATAAACATATTCATTTTTTTAAAACAGTTTAGAGTACTCCTTGAACCTATTTCTATAAATATGTGTGCTAAGCTCTTTATTAATTACTGAGAACATGCCAAAATATTGTAATACTGAAATGAGAAAAGTTTGTCGTAAACCATATTTCCTGATATTAGCCTCACACTAGCCCATTCGTGTTAATGTGCATTGGTCACAATCATGCTGAATAAATTTACAATACTTTGAAGCATGAAGGCAGGTGGTTTTGGAAGCTTCTCTTGTTGTGGGAAGTCCTTCGTTGTAGCTTTTTTTTTTCGTTTCTCCTTTCCATAACTTCTTTCACGACTGCGGAAGTCGGATGACCCTGATGCCTTTGGTAGGCTCACTCGTGCTCCACATAGGTGTCTGAAAGAGAAATCTTGAACTTATGTGGAAAAAATATACAGAACAATTTACTAAAGAGGAAGACCACTAAGGAAGAATACCATTTGCTCCCATTTATATGTATCAACCTTTTTTCTGCTGGAATTATATAGCATAGAGCTTTATATCTTCTCCTTGTGCTTGAGCAGGCTTTTTTCTTTCAACAAGATTACAGAAAGCAAGAATGCTTTCTCCCATGTTGTGAACTAGAGAATTTGTCGAGCTTGAGAAAAAATAAACAAAAATGCCTGCTCTGGAAAAGCTGACTAAGCAGTGTGTGCCTTCTTGCAGAACAAAACAGGCTGCAGTTTATAGAAAAGTGTACGTGGGCAGCTGTTCTATGTTGTTTACATAGCCAAGAACTTCGTACGAAGACACTGCCTTGATTCACTTTGTTAAGTAGTATGAATAGTTAGAGCGGTCGTGAAACATTTTCAGAAAATTTTGAACTCTGTGTGTATTCGGAATCCTGGCCGACCATTCAATAATATACCTTGACTCGTCTGATCGGCCGGGTTGATTGAATAGCTATAAAAGCACAATTTCAATTTCCCAGCGCATTCACCTCAACTCTACAGCCCATGTCATCTTAGTCAGCCAATCAAACGTTTCTGTTGTCGACAAAACATGGTGTTACCAAATTCCTGCAACACATCACAGGGAACTCGGTACCAGTCTGGACCTGGACTTGCTTCAGCTCTAAGCAAGCTGCTCACATGCTTCATGTGGGGTGGCCACATGCAGTGGTTGTTGCCAATCAGCCATTTCTTGTGAATGATGCCCGCAGCGTTGTCCTCATTGGGAAATTCAACGATGATGTATGCTCCACCTTATACAAGAAAGACATTTATTTACACATATATTTACAACAGCTGAGAAATACAAAAAAGTCCCAGAAATCTAGGTTTGTACTACTGCATGTAATAGTGGGAAAACAAGTCTGTTTGTTCAAGACGGTTCTGATACATTTCTGTGATTTACTGTGAAGTGGCCACGACTGCAAGCTAGATAGCTGCGATGCTACAAAAATTACCAGCACTGCCGATGAACATGGCGTTGAGTAGAGCTCCCTCAGGTGCAGGTACTTCCTTACAATGATGCATGGCGCACCAGATGGATAATGGGCAAAGTTTTCAACCGTACCAACCGAACCATCACTTAGTTTGCAGCAGCTCTTTCTGCGATCCGCAGCGAGGACAATGCCTTTAGGCAATGTGGCTTTTTTGTATTGCGGGCCTCTGCAGGGGGCAATCAGCGGTCCAGAGTCATGCTCTCTCTTGAAGAGGTCATTGCTCTCAGAACTATCATGGACCTCTACATTGCGTTCCTGCTCAGACAGCCTGTTACACAGCTGCTGAAGAGGGTTCCCTGGCTTTCTCACCAGCCTTTTCAATCTAGACATGAAATTTTCAAAAGGGGACGCACTCCATGCATCCAGTGGTCCAAGATGTTTTACATCACATGCAAGATGGCAGAGGCCATGCACATTATGCGACACATTATTCCCCATATGCGCTGATGAATGACTGAACAAATAATTCAAGAACGTTCCCAGCATACTCGATTTCACTCACACTATCCGTGGGTGTTGCAAGCACTGTAATTGCTACATGCAATGCAAGGAAATTCTTGTACATGTGTTGTGGAAATAGTGAGGAAAGCACTACTGGACCTCCGTATAACAAGAAAAACCAAAACTCCGTCGCCTTCCATCGGTCCAGCTCTGACAAGCTTCGTTGCTTTCTATTGAAATCACAAGGTACATACTTTGCACTTTTCAAATTTCGCTCCGACAGCTCGTTTCGCACTTTACTGCCAAGCTTTACTTCCTTGGGGCCCCGGAACCACAACACAAGCAGCTTGTGCACCACACCCGAACAGACAAGGTGCATATAGTCAAGAGGCACATCTTTCACAATGTCTATTGGGAGTTCTTCTGATATGCTATACCCTGTGTGGTGTCGTTGTTGCGCCCGAGAACGAAAAGTAGCATCACTTCTCTGGTTCGCAGTTAGATCAGGAAAACACACTCTGCCTTTGCAGTATTGTCCACGTACTTCACATCTGGTACAGCTATACTAGCCTGTGTGACCTACGATAGAAAGAACGAAGGCTTTGGCAGGTGCGTCACATACCAGGGCATGCATTGTAATGGGGATCTCCAATGTGCCAATTACAATGCCCGATGTGATCAGACATTTCAACTCGTCAACGAAACTCCGCAAGAATTCATTTGCATCCTTCGGCTTGCTGTCACAGTAAAAACAGCCGACAACAAAGGGAGCTTTGTCCTGTAAGTTGCTAATACAGCCAAGGATAGTCCAAAACTGCCCTTTTGAGCTTTTTGTGAGCGGTAGTCCATCAATATTAAAACTGAGCCTCAGTCGCCGCAGTCCTTTCTCAAGGCCGAAATGATGGCACTTGCCACCCGCAATGTACAGAATGTTTATCGCCTTCCTTGGTGTCTGCAGCAGGGCTCGCGCTGATGAAGGAAGTGATGTAAAGCATTGATGCGAACGAAGCACCCTTAAAGGTGATGTCACCGCAGCATGCGACGACTGCGACTCAATGGCCCATGCTTGTAAACTTTCTCGGAAGTCTGACACAATGTCTTCGTCACCACGCGTATCGTGCACAGTGCTCTCATTATTGTTAGAGGCTCCGTTCTGACAGCGCACCAGTGCACTCGACACGGGCATCTAGTTAACTTGCCTGAGGTCGGGCCATGTGTCAGACGCAGACGTCGATTCCCCATTATTCACGTTAGCACTCTCCGAAGCACAATTCACCGCGATTTGTTCGACTGGTGCCGATCCATTCATTGGAGCATCAGTCAGAGCGTTGAGCAACGTGAAGCACCCATGAACTCGGCGATTGACTTCCCGTCGACGTCTACAATTTGCGCTTTCAGACATCTCACTTTTGTTAACTGTACACTACACTGTACTGTACACACAAACAACAAAAATGCGGTTTGCACTAACCTTCATCGCACGATCCCATCAGTCAGTTGACTTGGAATGGCTTGGTTGGTTTGGATACTTGACTATCCAGAACGGCAACGCATGGTCAATGGTTGCCAGCGGCTAGTTTGTTAATACGCGCTACAGCGGCGGATATTCACTAATATATGGCTGCCACTTTTAAGAACACAATATTTTAAATGAACATTTCGCAATATCAGCTTCAATACCCAAGATGATTATTTACTTGTGTTTCAGAAAGCGAAACGCGTAATTTGAAGCTTTTCAACCAAAAGAGAAGCAACGAGGGGAAAATATGCAATGACTGTGTGAAACAAACGTGCTGAGAAAATTTTCACTTATGATATGCATCTATAATGTGAAAAGTACGCGAGGAATCATATGTAAGCGCTCAGTGCATGCATTGCATTTGTCATCCCCAAAAGGTCCCTGGAAGAACATTTTCAGGACAACTTGTCCTCAGAAAGCACTCGCAAAGACATTTCCGGGTCAAATCAGCTTGTGTCGTACTCAATACGTACCAAGGGCATCGAGAAATGTGCGAGGACTATTGTACCATTTGAGGACGACCACGGGACGTCGAGTGTTGTCAGGGGTTGTAAGAGGTGCTCATGAAGCAAACGGCACAGCGGAATACATTCGAAGTGGAAATCATCGTGCGCGCCCACGCATACTATCGCTAATCCCGCTACCGGTCGCCTTTACGAGGCCGTTGACAAGTCTTGCAGTCGATATTCACGTGAAATTGTTAAAAATTGCAAGCGTGCACTTGCGCTAGTGCTTTTTTTTCTTCGTAAACTTGATCTGCTCTTTGAAACGTGTTGCTTCACCATTCGCATCGCGCTCCATTTCTAGTTTTATCACAAAACATTTGCTTAACTATCGAATTACGTAAGCTTAAGATTATTGCTTACTTCTGCAGATGGAGTGCACGGTTTCGGCCTGGTGCGCCATCGACAGCAGTCACTGGCTGTACAGAGTGTGGCCAAAACCCTGACACACAACTGCGCCCACAAACTCAGGGGCAGCAGTCAAGTTGGGAATACGTGGCTTCCTGAGGGCATTTTTTTCAAATTGAGCTTTATTTGTTCGCGAACATTTAGAGACATTGTTCCCCGGTATGAAAATTTTGTTGCTTATTTTATTTTATTTTTTAGGTTAGTAACGGTCAGGGCATGCTGATGCAATCCCTGGACACAACTGGCAATGAGGTAAGTTAAACATGTGTAAATCTGCACGTCTACAAGTCGATAAAATGTGTTATATTTTTTATTCTGACTGCTGTCTCATTATGCAATTCCCCAGAGACCTCATCAAGCTGAGCCAGTTGATCTCGCAGACGCTGATTCAGCACTGCCTTGCCCACGCCTTACCTATCAGGACGTGGTATGTGAAACAGATCCAGTGCCAACAGCTTCGGCTAACTCAGATCTGGTGCATCGTGCTGTGGGGCTGAACATAAGGGCTTGTTACTTTGGTGGCTACGGCACCATCTCGTTGACAGCTGGGGCAATAAGGAACCTGTGTGGGGTTGACGACAATGTTTTTTCTCTGCTTCTAAGTCTTCTTTCTCATGTGAGAGACAAAGCAAGTCATGTGAGCCTCGAGAACAAACTGATCATTTTTCTTTTGAAGCTTAAGCATGGTCTACCATTCAGTGCTATTGCAGTACTATTTGGCGTCCACGAGACAACCGTATCCAGAATCTTTTTCATGGTTCTTAGCACATTGGCATGTGCAACAAGGCGCTGGACATTTAAGCTACCCTTGCATGTAATACGAGACACAATGCCAGAATGGTTCAAAGTAAATTACCCAGAGTGCACTCTGGTGGTCGACTGTACAGAAATTCGGACGGAGACGCCTTCAGAAGTTAGGCAACAGCACGTGCTGTTCTCGACTTACGAGAATGGATTTACTTTGAAGTTTTTAGTTGCTGTTGCACCATCTGGGCTCATTGTTTTTAAATCAAAATCTTTTGGTGGACGCTGCTCGAATACACAAATCGTCCTTGATAGTGGTTTTCTGAATATTGTTGAGACAGGCGACGTGAATTTGGCTAACAAAGGTTTTCCAGGGATTAGAGCAGGTGTTGCAGGAAGAAGTGCAGTGCTTATCATGCCTCCATTTTCAGTGGGTAAGCAACAGTTTTCTGAGCAGCAGCTAAACACTACGTATAACATAGCACAAGTTAGGATTCATGTGGAGCGGGTAATACAGCGCATTAAAACTCATGGTATATTGCAACATCGCATTCCTGTGTCCCTTATCCCAGCCATGAGTGACATTTTTTCACATGTGCTGCGTCTTCGCGAATCTACAAAGGCCTGTGATCCAGAACAATAAAAACTGACCAGCAAGACTTATGTTGTTTTGATTATTTTTTCTCTAGTACAAGTGAACTCTGCTTTCAATGTATTTTTTTTTCATTTCCACTATGACATCTCATCACTGCACTACATATTTTCAAAATTTATTTGTGTAAGGCTGATGAGACTTTCCTGGTCTGGCTTGCTCAAACTCCTTCCAATGCACTGTCATGGCAAGTTTTCATGCTTGAAGTGCTAATAAATCTGACTACATCTTATATGCTGACTTGTGATTTATGTGTTTTTATGCACTATTTTACTAATTTTTTTATTTTGCATTGTGTTACAGTCTTAGGTATGCCTTTCTAATAGCCAGCTCCAATACACTAGGTGGCATATTCACTGCAATTTGTGTAATGATATGCGCGTTATAATGGCACACAGAACATTTCTGTGACAAAATGTTTATTCATACAAGTCCTGTGAAATTCCAAAAATGTATTATTTAGCTTCGACAGTATGAAACGTTAAAAAGGTTGGCTTTGGTATCACATAAATTAGCATGACTAGCGACAACAATAGTGGGTCAACACGATCAAAAGTGATGGAACATTGCACTATTTTGCCTCTACACTAGTGGCACATGGCAGAACACTTTTGCAATGAAAACTGATTTAATAGGATTCCTGCTGAATACAAAAAGGTAAAAATATAGCTCCGAAGGTACAACACGCAAACATGTTTGGCTTGAGTATCACATACGCTAACATGACTAGCTGCAATAGAAATGACTAAATGAGATCAAAAGCAATCAAACCTTGCAATGTTTTCCCTTTACACTGCGTACTTCAAGTGAAGCGTTCATTTACCTAGCTTGACCACTACACATGTAAATGCCGCAGGAATAGGTAAATGAAGTTGTTGGTAAGGCGTAAAACTCTTCTTTCTCTATGATTTGCTTTTTTGGAGGAATGCACACAAGTTGCTAGCTTATCACAGACATAAGGACATGCACTTGTTCAATGACTGCCTTGAGTAATAAAAGATGAGTAGGTGAGTCAAAAACTTTCTGCAGTACTTTCTTGCTGCCAGGTATATGTGCATCATCGATGTTATGCATTAATACGGTTGCCTTGTTCAGAACAAAAATGTTAAGCTGTAGGTGACTTGGCCTACTGCAGAAGTCACAAGCAAAGTAAAGCAGCTAAAAGGTAAGGCAGCTGTAACACACACTGAATGACTTTCGCAGTGGTTCTCACTTGCGGGCTTAAAAAATTCATCTTATTACATGAGCTGCTTGATATAAAATGAATAAAAAAATGTTCTAGTTTAGGAATATTTTCGCTAAGAAAGGCTTCATCACGCTCAACAACAATCGTGACACTCTGCTTCCTGCTGTAAACAAAAAAGAAGCATTCCTTCGTGTTCGTGACGTACATTGCAACTTGCACTTGGCAATAATACTGATGGTTGCAGGCAAGCTTCAAGCTACCGTTGTTGTAAACAATATAGTTTATATAACTCTGCTGCAACTCTGCGTCTATGATGTAATCGTCTTTTCTGGAATAAATACATTTGATTTCCAGAAGTGTCACACCGCTGTTCGTTTCGAAGAGTCCATCAGGACTTGCACATAACCAAGGCTGAAGCGGGCTGATGACAAGGCCAACCTGCAGAAAAATACAGCATGGTTTATTATTGCTTAATAAGGGATTAAAAAGTGTCATTCTGTAGTTTCTTTTTCTTACAAAGGTCCCACTGCATGGCAGTAAGAACATGGTTAAATAAAGCCAGAAGCTCAGCTGGTTCAAAATAATGTATGCAGAAAAATGTGTAAGACATGAGAGCAAGCGACCAAAAAAATGGCTCACTTTCATCTAGTGATAGTGCACTTCATGCATACTGATCTCGTCTTGTGTGAATGACATTTCACGCTGTTGTTCAAGCATGTTGCTCAAGTAAGTTCAACGAAAACTATTATATGTTGGCAATAAACATGCCATAGTGTCCCTTCAACAGCAAAATAGCATGAAAGAGCTCAACAAAAAAAAAAACTATCAGAGGTGGATACCAAATGTTAGTTTCATTTCAACTGCAAATGACCAACACTACATGTTGGTCATGATGGTGATGATGATGTCATGATGGTCGTGATGGTGTGTATTGCCTGAAAAAAAAATTCTGGGCTTTTACATGCCAAAACCACAAGCTGAATACGAGGCACGCCTCAGTGGGGGACTCCTCAGAATTCTGACCCTCTGGCAGTCTAAATGCAACCAATGAGGTGCGGCATCAAATTCCGCTGTGGGTGGCATTTGATGCCGCACCTCGTAGATTCTGTGTTGCCCGAGATTAGGGACCTTTAAACACTGTGGACCAAAATGCAGGGCGTGCTATCAGCTCTTGGAACGAAAATAAAAGCAAGGCGTATAAAAAAGTTTGGTTCTTAGGTGTGCAGCGCTACTTGTGGACAATTTCTAAATAAATTTTCCTGTATATCTTTGTCACTTTGGGGCCAACTTTCACCTCGAAATCCTCCCGAGCCTCTGCTTCCATGGCAGTACCTGTACAAAGGGAAATAGATGTTAAGTAAAGTTTTTCTGGCTCATCAAGAATTACATCATTTCACAGTTAGGGAAATTTGAAGCACTTTGTAAGATGCTTAGCAAGTGATGAGGGAAAAAAGACAACACAGGGTAGGAAAACAATTACGAGCTCTCGGTGAGTGGCCCTGGGTAATGTTATCATGTTGAGGTTAGACACGCAGACACATAAATAACCACAGAAGGGAGGTACAGCCACTGCAGTAGCTTAATTTGTACTCAAAAGAAGTGGTTGTGGCTTCACTCTGCGCCACAAATCAGTGAACTCACTCATGAGTATGAGGGAACTTCGCTGAGTAGAATTCTGATACGTCAGCCTGAGAGAGCCTGGCTCAATAACATTTTGACGAGTCAGTATCCAACGAGCCTGGCTGAGGAGAATTCTGGTGAGCCTGAGTGAGGCTCTAAGCAGGGGCGTAGCCAAGGGGGGGGGGGTTGGGGGGGTTCAAACCCTCCCCCCCCCGAAATTTTTCAGTTTTGCTTGCGTATATAGGCTCGCACACATACAAACGCACGCACGAACATACATAAAGTATGGTTGAACCCCCCCGAAAAAATTTCTGGCTACGCCCCTGGCTCTAAGCGAAAATATGTTTCATGAGTGAGAATGAACGAGTTCCATTTACTTTGCCGGTCTATGTTTTATAGTTCTGCGTATCTTTGCTTTGAATATTGTGTTTTCTTTTATAATTGACATGGACAAGGCTGAACTTAATGCTCATGTTTGAATAAAAAGAACTCGGTTATGTTTTCCTTGGGCTCATCGTCTGCTCATTTAGCAATCAAATTGCTAGTCGCATACCATACAGGATGGCTGGTACACGGGGAGTCTTCGACCTCTGTAGCTGCTCTGCTGGCGACTGGAAAGATCGCTTCCTGGTGATGATACGATGTGAAAGGGAGCTTGAGATCCTGACGGACCTCTCTTTGTACCACCTGCGAGTACAAGCACAACCAGCACAGGACGTTTGTGAGTTCTGAAAAAAGAACCAGGCATGCATATTGAAAGCACTGCAGTACAAACCGACTGCAATTCCCTTGTGCGATGGTTTCGGCAGCTATGCTCTCAGCTTCAGTGCATGTTATATTTTTTGAAAAGAATTGTTGTTCATCAGCGCTGAGGTTTCCAACAATGCTGTCTGTCACATCGCACGTCGCAGCCACTTGACCTTTCGCAATCATTATGTAAAGGGGCCAACTGTAGTCCCATTTCAGTACTTCCTTTACAGTGCATAGGTCTGCATTCATTGCAGCCTTTAATAATATGTCAGCTAGCACTTCACGGACGATGTGTTCAGTTTCTCCTCTCTGTTGACTCCTTAGTGTTGTATGCATCGCACAATTAATATCTGGGAAGCGATCCATAGCATATTCTGGCGATTCTTCTCTGGGACGCTTTCTGCCAACGTAAATCGGTTGGTAGTCTGTAAAGCACAACAAAACTTTTACTTAGCAAGCATGTAACAGCTTAGGTATGTAAAATCACGTTGAGAATTGTGCATTTAATTTCAATAAATTGCCACGTACACAGTTCCAGACATGCTAGCAAAAAGGGAATACTGAAAAAATCGCGTGGGCAAAGCAATTCATCATTTTTCGCGCTACAGTATCTTATCAACACAGGGCACGGATGCTTGTTATGCCTACCTCCAAAAAGTTCCTCAACGGGCTCCTTTACTGACGTGTCAGGTTTAGACGACGGCCGACCCCAAGCTTGTAAGCGGTCTGTTGACGACGGCGAGTCGGCATCGTTTACCCAAAGTACGATCGCTGCAACGTATTTGCAATTTCCACTCGCGCCGGCCTTGCAAGTGCAGGTTGACGCGGACACCTCGCGCTTCGCTGTCAGCTACGAAGAAAGCGAAACAAAGATTGGTTAGGTAGATACTGATCAAAGCACCGAAAATAAAAATCGCACAACAAAACGGCTTCTCACCTGCGCGTTAACACGCTACGAGAGCTGTAACTACCGGCTGTGCAAGAGTGATCTGCTTTTAGTACTCGTACACCGTTCGTAACACCACGATGAGTAGCGGGATACGAAAGAGATTCCCACCCGTGAATTGACGAACTACGAAAACTTTAACAACCGATTATGCACGGTGTTTTGCTCTTAGCACTGTTCAAAACATCGAAAACAAAAGCGCGAAACGAAACGGCATCTCACCTGCGCGTTAACACGCCACGAAAGCTGTAACTGCCGATTACATAAGTGATATGGTCGCTCAAATGAGCTGCCACTTGGCCGAACGCATCTTCAATTATGTTGAGTTAATAATTATCATTGAAAGCGGCGACATAGCGTGCAGACAGCAGACCGAGTCGCAATTGCAACACACACTTTCCTGTACTTTCACGTCGTACGATGCTTGTTTGACTTGCGAGTGGCTTTGGGCTGCAATCTCGGAATTCGAGTTGCTACCGCACAGTTTCCTACACACCGTAAATATAGTTTGCTGTGCAGAGCTTGCGTCCTCTCGACAACACACTGTCACGAAAGTACCCCTTCGCGAACACGACACTGCTGAAGCCGTACTGCAAGATCCCCGGTGGCATTACTGCTCGTTCGCTACACCAGTCTGCTCTCCAGTCGCAGATCCCGAACTCGATGTTCTCTGCTATAAATTTCGCAGAAAAAAAACACACGCGGCACAAAAGCAGAGACAGCCAATAACATGTCTCGCAACATTCCGTATGCGTTTCAACGTGGCCCAGTAGCCCTGTCCTACTAGGGCTTATTCAGGCAACTCGTTTGGCGGCGCCACGTGTGCGTTTTCGACGCGCCATCTGGGCAGGGCTGGTTTCCTATAATAGAGACGGCCCTGCAAAAGATGCTCGATCTCCATTATATGGCTGAATTAAGGCCAGATGCACGGAAGACGTACTTAGTTTAAGGCGCTATCGGCACTTGACTATAGCTATAGTCACGTGACTAAAATCACTTTGCATCGCGTAACGTATTCATGTGACTAAAAATCACGTGACAGCTTGACAAATGACGAAAAGCACGTAACAAACATAACGTAACAGCTAGTCACGTGACTAAAGTAGCAATAACCGGTCGCGTGACATGTTCCCGCCAAGAACGTCTTAACAATCGAGTCGTTAAAATCACAACATCACGCAACAGCTAGCACGTGACATGTTACCGCCAAAAGCGCGTGACACGTGCGTAACTAGTGTGGTGAACCGGCCGAAAAAAACGAGAAACAAAAGGGGCGCTTGTCTTGTGTATTTTTCCTTATTTGTCTTCCCTTCCTTTCGCGCTGTTTATAAGTATGAACCGGCCGATACTGGCAAGCCTAACCATAATTACTACTAATAGCAAAAACTTAGCATGTCTAGCAAAAACTTAGAAAAGATAGTTGGGACGCTGTTGGTACCTGCGTTGCGCCACGTGCAAGGTGCGCTTTTTTTTCCCTTGTCTTCTTTGTACTGGCCACGACGGCGCTGTTTGAATGTACGACTTCGAACAAATCTGCATACCAGCATATATCCACAGTGGCAACGAGGTAGGTTTCTGGATCGTGTATACAACAGTATGTTCGCGTTTAGGAACGCGAGATTGGGCTCTTTAGTGTGCCAAGTGCTTAAGCAAATAAATTGTTTGCAGCGCATTTTATTGTCAGCTTGAGAAACGAAAGGAATGTGGTTCAAACTAAATCCCCTTTACTGAACATTTATCAGTTTTTACATAAACGCGTGCCTCTACTTATGCCGCTTATTGAGCTCTATAAAACGAAGTCTGTGTCAGCGACTATAACACGTGGCTTGGCGTTTTCACCGAATTGTGCAATGTCATGAGTTTGTAAAATGACGCCAAGAAAATGAGGAAAGTGAATCCCGAGCATGCATAATCTGGAACAACGCGATCATCATAATTTAAGATGGTAGTATTTGTCAAATTTGGCTTCAGCAATTTAAAACACTACAGCGACCAAAGGCATTCTCGCCAACTTTAGAAGGAACCAGGGGAGGCCAACGGCGGTACGACAGGACGAAAAATATTGAAAAGGCCGGAGACGAGAGGAAGGGCAGGATGCCCTTTCCAGATTCCGTCGTCTCGATGAAGGAACGATGCCACTTTGATACAAAACTGCCGATTCACTGTTGAGCACTCGCCCGCTCGTCGTATGCGTTGTCGTTATCAGTCGGCGATTGCCGGTTGGCGCTCGGTGATGAAAGCCGACATTGTCGTCTGTCTTTGTGGGCACTACGCTGTTGGCGTACCCCCTCCCCCCCCATCGCGCGAATTTTGAATCTTCAAGCTCTGTACGCCACGTGGTGTGAAAAACGGTGAACTATAAGCGATGTCCCGAATTGCTGTGTATGTTCACGTCACAGAAATACGTCAGCAAAATAAGCGCCATCAGATAGCAAAAAGAAAAAAAAACATAAGAAAAAGTTTCGTTGACAGTAGTCGAACCTATACCCTCACGGTCGACGACAGTGGCTGGCGGGCGTTTAGTCCACTGAGCTGTTGATAGACTCTGTTGATAGGACTCCGAATCGCGCGACCAAGTTGGATGAAAGCGCGGACAACAGTATCAGCAGTCATATCTAGGATGGGGACGCCCTCCGACCACCGAGTGAAGCGGTCGACGCAAGTTAGTAAGTAGTTTTGCCCTTGGCAATAAGGCAATGGTCCCACAAGGTCCAAATGCACATGGCAAAATCGAGTGTCCGGCTCGAGGAAGGATCCTGAGGAGGTCACTGTACGGCGCTGCGCTTTGGAGCACTGACATAATAGGCACACCCGTGTCCAACGTCGGAGATCTCGGTTTATTCCGGGCCGCACGAACCTAGCTGTGCAGAGTCGCTGAGTGGCTCGGATTCTCGGATGCGAGGGGCCGTGCAGCGTTTCATGAATGATGCGGCGAAGATCCGGGGGCACGAACGGTCTGGCCCTACCGGTGGACATGTCACAACAAAGAGATCCTGTCGGCCCATCTACCCATTGCAGCTTCAAGGCGCTGGTTGTGGACTTCAGTAGGTGCCGCAACTCCGGATCGCTGCGTTGGGCCGACGTTAATCTGGTGAAGTCAACGCCGCTTCGTAGGGTGACTGCGTTCACTGGGCTGCGCGAAAGAGCATCTGCCGCTGCGTTGTCTTTCCCGCTGACATGGCGTATATCCGTCGTGAATTCTGCGATGTAAGACATTTGGCGGAGCTCTCGTGCCACGTGTGCACCCGTATCTGAGTTGATCGCGCGCAATGCGTAAATCAGCGGCTTGTGATCCGTGAGCACGAAAAATTCTCGACCTTCTACATAGTGGCGGAAATGTCGTATAGCCGCGTATATGGCCAGGAGCTCCCTACCAAAGGTGCTGTATCGGCGTTCGGCTGGGCTCAATTTTCTGGAGAAGAAGGAAATTGGTTGCCACCTTCCGCTTGACTTCTGCTGTAGTACGGCTCCGATAGCTGCGTCTGAGGCGTCCACCATTATGCATTGCGGTACCCCGGGTTGCGGGTATGCGAGAAGGGCGGCATTCGCGAGAGACTCCTTAATATGCGGAAACGCATGTACCGCTTGGTCGTTCCACTGAATGCCGCTTGCCTTAGTTCCTGGAATTGCTAGTAGGCTGTGCAGCGGGTGAAGGATGTGGGCGCACTTCGGAACGAACCTGCGGTAGAAGTTTACGAGTCCTAGGAACTCTAGGAGCTGGCGGGTGCTTTTTGGCTGTGGAAATTGCCGTACTGCTTCGACCTTGTCCGGATGTGGTTGTACTCCCGCGCTTGAAATGCTGTGGCCCAAAAATGGTAGCGCTGGTACCTCGAACATGCACTTGTCCATGTTGATAACGATGCCATGTTCTGTCAGTCGCTGTAGCACGCAGCGTAGGTGACTCTCGTGCTCTTCGGGCGTGCGGCTAGCAATCAGCAGGTCATCCAGGTAAACCTTGCAAAAGTCGAGCTCCCGGACAACACCATCCATGAACCGTTGAAACGTTTGGCCAGCATTCCATAAGCCAAAAGGCATCCGTAGAAATTCAAACATTCCGAATGGCGTGGTTATTGCGGTCTTGGGTACATCCTCTGGTGCTACAGGTATCTGATGGCGGTATGCTCTCACCAGATCTATTTTTGAAAAGATGTTCGCGCCCTGCAGGCCGGAGGTCAGGTCGTGGACGTGCGGCACAGGGTGACGGTCCGGCACAGTCACACGGTTTAGTGCCTTGTAATCCCCGCAAGGACGCCAATCACCACCTGTTGATTTGGGGACCGTGTGAAGAGGCGACGCATACGGGCTGGATGAAGGGTGTACTATGCCGAGTTCCATCATATGCGAAAACACCTGCCGTGCTAGCCGTAGCTTCTCGGGCGAAAGACGCCGTGGCCGGGCGTAGACCGGTGGTTCTGTGGTTTTTAAGTGCGAATGCACTTTATAAGCGACCCTGTGTCCGCCGTCCCATAGCAACGGCGCGAGCAGAGGAGAGGAGCGTCTGTAGCAACGGCGCAGCGACGTCACGCCCCACGTGACTGCGCGCGCTCCGCCCTCCGCTCCGTGGCTGCGCGCGCCCCGCGCATTGCCTGTGGTGATGCAGGCCGGCGGCGAGACGCCGAACGAAAGCGTGCGAAGCGAGCCGAGCACCCCGAAGCCGATCTGGCGCGGGGACGCGCGATGCGCGAGCGAGCACGGGCCCTCGAATTCGATTGGCCGGACGCGCGCTTCAAGCGAGACTTCCTGGACCGCAGCTTCGGATATAGCTGCGCGGTGTGCGATCGACTGTGGTTCGACAACAACCTGAGCCCCATCTCGGGCGTGCGCAACGCCGCCAACAAGTTGAACGCGTTGCGGGTTCTTTGGAACGAGTTCGGAAGACAGATCATCATCATCAGTGAAAGTGCTTTGCACTTAAAAACGGCCAGACCTCCGTGGGTCGGCTGGCGCGTGCTCTCTCGCTGCCGTCTCCTTCGCTCGGCTCTGCAGTTTAGTCGTGCGCGCCGCCTCATAGCATCAGCCCGTGCTTCGCACTTCCTCATACTCCCCTTCGGGGAAATGCGGGTTTTTTTATGTGATGCTGAACATCGTGCTTTACTTCGGCGAATGCCTGTTGCTGTTGCGTCAGCTCTGGGAACTCTTGTACTACGGCGGTGAAGCGCGATTCTCCCGATGGATGGAAGTAGGGTCGGGCTGAGCGGCGGACGCAAACACCGCTTGCCTTGAACCGCTTGACGACATAGAGGATCTTGAAGCCGTTTGTTTCGAACATCAACCATTAGACCGAGGTGCTGCAGAAAGTCAGCGCCCAATATGGCGAACTTGACATCAGCGGCTATGAACACCCATTTGAACGTTCTGTTGAAACCGAAGTTCAGCGTGAGTGAACGGTGTCCGTATGTTCGTATCACCGTTTTATTGACGGCTTGGAGTGGCGATCTTCCTTTCGGTTTGTGACGCTGGTATCACGGTCACCTCGGCGCCTGTGTCGACTAAGAAACCCCGTTGTTGCGGTCGATAACAAAAAATACCTTGGGACGACTTAAAGGCAACGTAGAAGCACTGGTCGCCCTCAGTGCTTGCCGCGGTCGTTTCCCGAGCGCGCGCAGGGTGGAACGCAGTTGCGCGCAGCATTTCCAAACCGTCGATGATACCAGCATATATTTTGTTGCTGAGGTTGTGCTGGCATGCTTTCCTGCTTGTACGCAAAGCTGATAACGTGTCGGTGAGTCGAGAAATATCTGCACGCATTTGCTGCACTTCATCTTGAGCCTGTTGTTCTCGCACGGCAGCCAGTGATGTGGGCGTGGTGACCGCCATGAGCCGATCAGCGAGCTCGGCGACCGCAGGTAGGTCTTTCTGCTCTTACGCCTCGACCACCAAGCGAACACTTGACGGCAGCTTTTGCAAAAATAGTTCTCGAAACAATGGTCCGTCTAAGATGTTTGTTGTTTCGCCACGCAATAGTTGCATGTGCCGCAACAGCTGACTAGGAGTACAGTCGCCGAGGTTCGTGTCGTGAAGCAGTTGCTGTAGTCGCTGCGATTCGGGGGGCGTGACACGGCGGATTAGAGTTTCTGTTAGCGTTACGTATGCTTTTTCAGCAGGTGGGTCGAGTAAGAGATCCCGTATCTCACTGGCTATGGGTGGCGGGAGGCTGCTTACGACGTAGTGGTGTTTGGTCAAGTCTGATGTGATGCGTCGCGCTGCGAACTGGGCTTCGACTTGAATAAACCAGAGTGCGGGGTCCGCGGTCCAAAAAGGTGGCAGCTTACCGTCAACTGAGGAGACTGTCGGCGTAGCGTCCGTTGTGGACGTCGAAGTCCTAGTTGCGGAGTCTGTTTTCGACGTCGAAGGCATGACGACGTTGATGCTCAACCCCGGTGGCTGCACCACGATTCCAGGTTACCAATGTTGGAACGCACTGCGAGGCCGAGCTGGGCGAGCAGGTCGCGCAAGCGAAGTAAGCCACTCGCGTCCCAAACAACTGAAATTTTATTTCCTTTGAAGTGCACGAAGAAAAGTCACGTGGTTTCCAGCACTTGTGCTGTTGGCCTTCGCGCACACACAGAAGCACACATTCGCGCACACATTCGCGCGCACTCAGAAGCGCCGTTTCACGGCCCTACATGGGTAAATAGCACAAGAGGAATGGCATGTACTGCGTGCCAAAATGCTCAAACCGTATACCGTGAAAGGCGTCGTAAACGTGGTTAGTGTTCCCGTGAACCAGCGGCAGAAAAGGCAATGGGAAAGCCACGTGCGCATCGGGAGGCTTGTCACATAGAAAATGATGGTTTGCATCGCGCATTCCTAATCGGCTGATTTCTGGGACGCCAGTATTGCTCGGATTTTACTTGCCATTACCACGATTCCACACCTGCATAGTGAACTATAGGCACCCGTCACTGACCATAGGGCTCGATGGAGCTCTTATCGAAAGCCTAAGTGTTGAGGGCACCAGCCGCCAGGGATACCAAGAAAATGAAACGCTCGCTGGACACATCGACGCGCTCAAGTGTCTCCCTTTTGGGCGCCTCTTTCAACGAACGCTTTTCGTAATCACCTCAGGGATGTTGCCACCGCCTTCAATGCAGCACAAACGCGTTTAGAACGCGCTCTTTTCAGGCTGTGCCAAGGCAGCACAAACGCGTTTCAAACGCACTGCGTTGAGGCCGTGGCAAGTCACGTTCAAGTCAAGGAGCGTTTCAGAACATGGAGGATGCGGAGGATAGCCACTCGATTTTGCTGCGTCTACTCGCTAGGCTGTGTTTTCTGGCGCTACCATCGTATCTCGTAAACTGCATTGCCGGGTGCCTATACTCGCCGACAACTTTTCTTGGCACTGAAGGGAAAGCTACGGGGGCGGAGCGTCTGCACATGTACTGCTACGCGAAGTAGTCCGGTTTGGCGCGCGTCTCGTAACGCCGTGGAGTGTGATGGCTAGCGTTGCACTTCGACGCAAACGCTGCTTAGCGTCTAAGGTACGGGTAAAAGGCGCGACTTTTTACAGCGAAAGCTGTTATGAGATCATTTCACCGGCCGTTTTTGGCGCCGTAGTTGTCCGCCGCCGCCGCCGCCGCCGGTGTCCGTAACCAGTATCGCTCGAAATAAGAAAAAAAAAACGAAATAAGAAAAAAACTCCAGGATGGAACGAGGTTCGAACCTGGGCCCTCTGCGTGGGAGCCCAGTATTCAACCTCTGAGCCATTCCGGTGCTTGGAACTGCTATGCAAAAAGGCATGAAGTCCTATACAGACTTCATGTCGGGAAGGAACCACCTTAGCATATGCAATATAGCGTGGTAGAGAGTAAAATAAGCACCAAGCGTCGCGCATCGCGTCGCACAACGCGAATTCTGTAACCAGGCGTCACACAATGCTAATTGCGCAATGAGTAGGTTGTTGAATGCTTCCAACCCATTACAAAGGACTCTGCCATAATTCTTCATCGTCGTCAGGCACAGCATCAACAAAGTGCGCATAATGCCTTACATGCGTTTAGCAGGTACCACGGCTCTTCGTAGAATGACGAAAAATGGCCCAGTGCCAGCTGCCCTACTTCTCAAACATTACAATGATTTATAGCGTAGTGGGTTTCTCGCAAGTGCACTTGTAGTGGTTGCCAAGGAAGCACATAAGCGCATTATCCATTTCCTCGGGGTCTCAGATAAATTAGTGATTTAGAGCGTAGTGGGTTTCTCGCAAGTGCACTTGCATTGGTTGCCAAGGAAGCCCATAAGCGGATGTTCCATTTCCTCGGGGTCTTAGTAAAATTACAATGATTTAGAGCGTAGTGGGTTCCTCGCAAGTGCACTTGTATTGGTTGCCAATGAAGCCCATCAGGGCATGATCCATTTCCTCGGGGTCTCAGTAAAATTACAATGATTTAGAGCGTAGTGGGTTCCTCGCAAGTGCATTTGTATTGGTTGCCAAAGAATCTCATAAGCGCATGATCCATTTACTTGGGGTCTCAGTAAAGTTCTTCACCCCACCCTGTCTCTCTCCCACGGCAACGTATGTTATACAGCATGACGGGAGAGGGAAATAGCAACCGGGCGTCACCCACTGCAAATTACATAACTGCTGGGCCGTTTAAAGATTCCAACCCATTACAAAGGGCTGAGCCATAATTCTTCATCGTCATCAGTCGCCGCGTCAACAAAGTGCACATAATGCCTTCCAGACGTGCGGCTGGTGCCTCGCTTCTCCGCAGAATGACGAATAATGGCTTAGTAGGTGCTTCGCAACTTCACAAAAATTGTGATTTATTGCGTAGTGGGTACCTTTCTAGTGTACTTGTATTGTAGCCCCAAGTGAGCTAGCTTACAACGGGCTCTAGAAACGCCGCTCTTCCAGCTTTCGCTGTGACTGTGCTGCGGTTTCAGCGCAGGCCTGGCGTTTTTTGCTTGATTTACAAGACGACGGTCAATAAAACTATGTCTTCGCAAGCGAAAAGCACATCGTAACAGCCTGCCGCAACTGACACCGGCGAGCGGCGGCTGGGCAGAGGCCTCTGCCGTGCGCGATAGAATTCTGTAATTTTGCCAACACGATTGTGATTGTACTCTTATGTCAGGCGTCCACATACGCAGTCAGTTTTCTCGACACCCTCAATATGAAGGGCAAAGGTGGAAGGGAAGCAAGCCGGTTGGGTGAGACGGCCTGCAGTGTCGCTCTTTATCTGCGATGTCATCGCAGGTGAATTCGCATCGTGGTTGCCGATCTCGCGAGTGGCTTGGACGCAGGCGTTTTTTTTTTGGATAAGTACCATACAAGAAGCACCGCATTAATGATGCATGATAAAATAATTGTAGCACATCATTTTCATGCCACCGATAGAGGCGATACCGGCAAATACCTCGGCATCCTCGTACACGATGATGTGAGCTGTAAGGAATCGACCAGCGGCACGACGTTGCCTGTCTCCTGTGCAGCTTACCACCATGGCTATACGGCCGTGCGATCGCCAGACCGGGCGGATGAGAAAAATCTGCTGAGTTTGACGTACGCCGGACGCCTGATAGTCCACCATTCCGGCTGCAACACCAGAGCGTAGGACGTCAAATCGGATGCATAATCCAGTTTATGCGCTCAAGCGTGAGCTACTTCCTGCATGGGAAGTTCAATACGGTGGAAAATCATCATAGCCGGCAAGCGGCAGCAACCAGTGACAACACATGCGGCGATTACTCCGTGCGTGCGGGTGATCACCGGATCGACAGCCATATTGAATTTCTTGTGGCGCCGCCTATAGTTGCTGAAAGTTGCGAATACCCGAAATAAACTCTGTTTATCGGAACTTTCGCGTCTTCCGAGTACAGTTTCAATGTTTTCGTCAGTTTTTCTCATTTTTGCTTAGTATCCCTTTAAGTAGCGACATCTGCCTCCTCTCCTGGCGTCTGCCGCCATGTTATTCCTAGCCTAGAAGCGTACTAGATGCGAACGCGACGCTCGTGTCTCCCCCCGCTAATCCCCTGTTATTAGTGAGCGGTGTGGCGTGTCCCCCGCTGTTTCATCAGGGCCATGTGCGAAAAAAATTGTCTTTGACGGAATGCGCGGGCGCAGCGCATTGCAATGTATGACCGGGAAGCCCTCCCTTCCGTTTCTAACAATGTTAGCAGTCTCACGCAGGCGATCATTCAGACGTCTTCTAGGTCAGAAGGTACAGAACGGGATGCGGGCAGGAAGCGATTAGTTCGCTTCCAAAAAGGCGGGAGTTAGGTAGCCAGTCTCACGCTTAGCGCAAAGGTCGAAATGATGGGTGCATTTCTCGCCGTTGGCAGCAAAGGTCGCCGCTGTGGACTAAAAAAAATTTCACGTGTGGAAAAATTCCTGTCGAAAAGGTGCGCGGTAGGGGGGGGGGAGAGATCTCCCCCCCCCCCCCGCGCACTTTCTCGGCAACACTTTTTTGGTGTCGAAGTGTTTCTTGCGGCCAAAATTTATATAGTATTTTTTTGGCGACCAAACAACTCTGTTTTTTTTTTTGAAAACTAACTTCCAGATCATTTTTCGGGGTCGAAATACTGCGCCTTAAGTAAATTTCATCAAAATCAGGAATGGTAACCGGGAGCTCGTGTTCGTTCTTGTCTGGACACACCTTATCTGCGATACTTCAAAATCAGGCGAGTGCTCCTTTAACACGGGAAAGCGAGACAAGAAGTAGCGATAAATAGAAGAGAGCGCAAAGAAAGTTCGTACCAATTTCGTGCTGAGTCATGCTGCCGCATGGGTTACATTGTAACTTTGTGCTACAAAAGCACGTGGTTGTCAATTACCTTTCTTCACTACCGGAATACCTGTCTCCCTTAGAAAAGCGGTGGTTGCCCAAGCGGACTGAGCTCCTCCTATACGCGCGTGGCCTCCGCGCGTGGCTGCTGTAACCTAGTGCCGAGACGTCTTCCAAAGATGTCGGGACCATCCCGAAAAGTCGCGGTCCCTCCCCAACGGTCGCGCACTACCGAGCCGCCTCGATGTCCATGGCAGCAGGGGCGCGGTCCGTCCCTTTGGGCTCGAGTTGTGGGGTTCTAGGCGGCGGCTGCCCCAGACGACCCTAGAAAGGAAACCGAGGCACAAATGGACGCGCCTTTACTTGTCCAAGCCCCGGCCGTGACTGCTCGCTGCAAGCGGCGGCCAAGCGCAAGCTGCCCACAGGCGCACCTTCTTTCTTGTCTTCCCCGCTCCGGCGTCCCACAATATTTACTTCCAACTTCTCTCCCCCCTCCCCCTTTTTTATGAGCAATTTGACAGGCTAGAACAAACATCGGAAGCGTTGCTAACCTGGTCGTTAGTTTCCGCGAGGGGGTGCTCCCAGTGAAGGCCTCTTTTCAAGAATTACTAGCGGATACCTTGAATACCGCGAGCGGGAAACCTGCTAAACCGGTATGTTCAGCAGTGTCTGGAGAAGCCTCGAAAAGGAAAGAAAAGCAGGAAGGTAGCGAATTGGGCGAGTTGGAAAATGCTCATGATGGTTAGCGCTTGGGTCATCGTTTTTTCTTCTTTTCGTCCGTGTTCCATTTGCGCTAACCATCATGAGAAAGAAAATCAGGCGCGACCCTTGAAAGGGAACAATAGCTGGTAATGCTTGTCCAAGGGCAAGGTGAAAATTCGTCAGGTGACATTTTCGCTCACGCGTGCGCAGTGACGCTACAGCAGTTGACCAATCAGGAAACGTCCCAGTCGTCTAGAGCGTATATATATAGTCGGGACTTTCCTCGTTCAGTTGAATCCACTGGCACTTCTTGTACGCACCAGCAGCCGAGTACCAGGCCCGGTGTCTTGGAAAGAGGAAGCGACAGGGCAAAACCTACGCCCCGGTTATCGTCAGCATGAGGTGGTTGCTTTTGTTTTATTGAGTCTGCCCGAATCGACGAGAGGCTACGAAAGTTCTTCGCTGGACTACAGCCGCCGTTTCCTTGCCACATCGTGCCGCGAGTGTTCGAGGTAAGTGATATTTCCCACGTGGTGGTTGTCGTAGTGTTCTCAAACGACTTCAGCGGGCGCCCTATCCTATATGACCCTATTACGCAAAAAAAGAACACGACTGGAGGATTTGTACGTGCGTGTTTTTAGCGTCGAGTTTCATGATGCGACTTAACTTTGATGGTTCTCATCCTTTCCTTAGAGTAAACAGTAACATTATCCTCATTTGACCTTGAACTTCATATGCAAGACGTGCGTTGTGCAATATGGAGGGTTCACAATCTTCCAAAGTTCTTAGATTGAGATGGCATTTTTTTTGGACCTGTTTATCATCCGGTTGTACCTACCCGTTGAACTAGCCGACGTGTGAGCCCACGTCGGCTAGTTGAAGTAAAACGAGGAAAAAATGAACCTAGTCAGCTACGGTCGTCAGCAAAATGATTTGGAGAATTACTTAAACACTGAGCTTGTTGGCATATGGTCACCACCATGATATCAAGTAACGCTCACAGCGCCAATTCATTATGTCCATCGCAGCACCAAAGCAGGAAAATAACTTGTTGTGCTTTTATCTTGAATACCTAGAAGGAATCGCAGGTGAATACGCTTTCAAGTGATAAGGACGGGCTCACAAAACTGATCTTATTGCTGGAGTATGCCCGTGCACGTGTTACGTCGCGTTTTGCTTCATCTTGAAGATACTTCGAAGTTTATTTAGCGAGCGAACTGTTATTTGTGTAGTAGCTTGAGACATGTAGCTTGTGTGTGCTGGTGTTTAAGTGGTGAATGCGCAAAGTGCCCTGACGCATATTGAGGTAATAGCACGTTGGTGGACACCTCGAATGCGTCGTCCAAAGCGAGGACTATTTTGTTGTCGATACGTATTTCATCCTCTTTTATCTCCAATGCAGTACGAATACCTCACTAATGATCTCTAATTTAGCTTACCTTCTGCAAGCTGACTCCCTTTTATTCTAGTGCACTTCTTCGTCTTATCACTGCACCTAACTTACAGTCGCCGTCTGGCGTTGCACAGTTAGCAGAAATCTGCAAGGCAGCTTTCCCGGAATTTATTTTTTTTTCAGCTATGCACTCTCGTTCACTGACTGCTTCTGTCGCTCGTTGTACTTGTGCTGAGGCTAATTATAGTGAAGTCAAGGAAACACCACAAAAGTTTTTTTTTCTTTTCAAAAATTATTATGAGATTGTCACGCCTCATTCTGAACCCTCCACCTACGCATGGTGAGTGAGGAACCAGTCGTTCGGTGTACGCACTTTCACTGGAACTGGCAGCGGCAGAGGCACGATGAGCGAAAAAAGCAGTCTTTGAACGAAAGTGCTTGGTCGAAAATAAAAAAAACTGCAGGAAACCCGTCTTGAAGATCTTTTTGCAAGCCGCTAATTCCCCGGGCATCTATTCTGTATCTCTAACTGACCTCCAGTTGTCTTTACTACGCATTACGTGGCCTGCCGAGGTCCATGTTTTTCAAGTGCGTGGCACTTCAGGCGCTCGGCTTGTAATCCATCTACAGCCTCATGTCGCTTAGCAACGCAGTAGTACTTAGTCAAGAGAGGCGTAAAGAAAAGTTAAAGGGATACTGAACAAAATTTTTTGCAGCCAAGATTTTCAGCCAAATTGAAATGGGTGCTGAAACCGATAGACGCAACCGTCATATCAGGCAAAAACTAGAGGAAAGTAATGAATTTAGTGCACGTTTCACTACGAATTAACGGCACCGAACAATGCTCCCGGCTCATCACTGCTTTTGTGGAAGAGTGGGATGGAAGGAGAGGTGGCGAAAGGGAAGAGGAGGACAGGAACCCGTGCACCCTGCATGCACCTCTGCCTGCATGCGCGTTTTTCTCACTGGCACATACGAAGTCTTAGGACACTGCGTGTAGAGTGTATCAGATATCTTAAATATGAAGCCGTCTGCCTATTCGATCATAGAAACTGTTACACCGTTTTGCCGGCCGTTTTTAGCGGGGAATACCTCGTCGTGCCTTTCTAACATAATCCGTAGATACAAATTAAACATCCTTTTGCTGTTCTACGTTGATTACACTAGAGCGCTTTAGCGCCGGGGACACTTAAGCGTTGGGTCCGCACGTTCTTGCGTCGTATTGTACGCTTCCCCGCTGTCTTCTGTTTGACAGCCGCACACTAACATATAACAAAGGAACACAAGGCCTTCCGCAGGCAAGCGCCTTTGGGGCCGCAGTACTAAAACTGTCGACTCAAAGACGGGTGAGGTATCTGCATATTATACAGTTCAGGATAGAAGTATCCGCCACCTTCACTATGTCGTTGAAAGTGCTAATATTTCCATCCTTGTACTCGGTGCAGCCTCTGGTGCCGTAGCCCGAGGAAGTCGCCACATCTAAGCCTGCCGTAGAGCGACGGCCCCAGGAATTCGTCAGACACATGGCTACACCGACGCCGCAGTCCTTGGAAATCGGCAGACCAACGCTTAGCCCGAGGGCCTGGCAAAAGGTGTACATGTTGCCACGGGATTTTCACCCCAACTGGATTCGTATGGTCACAAGGAGTCGCGGCCTGGTGGCATCAGACGATGCTGTTGCCTGCCTGCTTGGCTTCGTGGAATTCGTCTGTGGGGCCGATTTCGAGAAGGTGAGCGACATTTTTTTGTCGAATATGGGATCGTAGAATATGATAAGCTGGTAAACTATGGCGATATAGTGCGGTGGAAAAATTCGTTGGCCCAAATTTGTGCAGTCCCAAAACTCCGTTTGGTCACTACTTATTGAACACACAAAACTTCTTTTCAAAGTAACGCAATTCTTTCATGTTTATTTGTGTCGAAGCCGAGTTTACTCTTGCTCAGTTACAGATCAACGTCAGTAGAGAACTTCATCAGCATATTTATAGACTTCATTAAGAGATCAGAATTTAACGTAGAAAAACGAAAAGGGGTGAATCGTGCGTCAAAATGTTAAATGAGACAAGTGGTGGGGAACGAAGCAACTTAGCTTGCAGGCTAACTGTCGTATCAGCCATATATATTGCTCAAAAGATGAGCCGAATGGTGCTGTTTCCGTTATGAATCGTTATGAAACCCATATGAATCCATGGGGCATTGAATCGAAAGAGTCCACAGTAAGCAGCGCGCTAATTTTAATGTTGAGGTCAAATACGGTATGTGTCCAATAAAACCAGACCAAACGCAAATACTTTTTGAACAGTATTCGAATAAGTGGTAGCCTCTTTAGGTATAAGCAGATATTCGAGTAGCTGCGTGTGAAAAAGGCCCCTAACCATTTCAGAACGGTCAGAAAATGTTATTTATGCGTTTGTAGTCAAGAGGAACGAGTAAGCCATATTGCACTGCATACAGCACAACATTTGCAATCTTGTTTCAAAAAGCAGAAAATGGCCCTCTTAGACTTACGCTGTATACATGCGGTCACCTTTAGTTCTACTGAATTTCACCGCATGCACAATTCTGGAGTCCTATCGTTTCGTTGGCGTCAGCTGGGAAAATCCACATCTGAGCTGATATTTTACTCGCGTGGGACATTTAACCGAGACAGAACGGACGTCGGGGGAGGGAGGAGTTTTATTGATGGTCCCTCTAATTTCGGAAAGGGGGCACGTTGTCATGCATTTATTGCATACAGTTGACCACATGTAGGTGCAAACGCCAGCCAGTTTTGCTCACATACATCACGTCTATCTATCCAATATCATCAAAATAAAGTCGCTACCGAATCGATAAACAACTTCGACATCTCCACGGCATTAGTATCTGATCATGTGTCACATGTGCGTGCTCTGCTGCCTGGCGCGGTGTTCCAAAGGACGATCTTTATGCATTTGCGCAGCAATTTATTGCACATTTGTATGTTCCTTCAATAATATCTCGTTGTTAGTCTGCCCCTATGTATCATGGGTCCTTGTCTCATGTCTAGGATTTTTCAAAACTAAAGGCGTCCCCTTTGTTCTTTGAAGTAGAGTATACGCATGTTCTCAGAACTTTCGGAATGTTCTGAGAATCGAACCAGACGCTCACACCTGGCACCTTCTCTTCTCGTCAGGTTCGGAATGGCGCCGACAATGATGGCTTGTGGCTGCGGGAGCTGGAAGTGCTTATCGTGGAGCCGCTGCACCACCATTTGCCTGGCTCGGAGCCTGCAGCCACGATGGACGACGTCTTCGTGCTACTCGGCACTATGCTGTGTACCCTATCCCGACCTCGCAGCTCCTACACGAACAATGTTTGGTTTCAGAAGTGGGCGAACGACCTAGTCGTGCCCTTCCCGAACGTTTCGGAGCTACTGCCGGTGCCAGTGTATGTCGCCATCGCCGCCTTTGGAGAGCAGTGGCCTCAAACCCGGACCGTAATTCGCAGCATTATGCTCAATGGCCGTTTTCAGGTGCGTTCTTTTTTTATGGTTGTCAACTGTGGAGTGAAGGCAGCTGCACTGCTGCAACAAGTGTCACTTGTAAAATGGCCGCCTATTAACGACTTAAACAAATTGCAATATCTGAAGATCGCTATAAATGTGCGCCGTCTTAGTGCATGTTGGGCAAATTTCTATTTGCCTACCAAGCGGGAATGCAACGGAAGGTTCATGTCTGAACAAACTATGTGGGCTTGAGCTATTAGGGCTCGTAGATGTAACGAAATACTAGCTATACGCACTACAATCGTGATACTACATGCAGCCTTGCAGGTCTTCTACCTTTAATCCTAAGGCGGTTCCTTCTCACTTTTAAAGAATTGCTCGTGCTGATCAAACACTGGTTTAGTAGATGCTGCCAGACGGGGCATTGAATCTAAGTGAAACAACAAACCATGACGGAAGAATGAGCAATGCATGTGCGTGCCCGTCTAATAATACATATTGTTTATGCATGCTGGGTTCTTATTTGTGCTCCGCAATGATTTATTTATTTAAGAAAAATTATCACTGCAGTGCACCTGTGTAACTCGGTGAAACCCGGCAAGCCGGGTGAGTCGGTACCTTAACTTATTTGGGCAACCGTGCAGCGCTATGCATACGAGGGACAAACACTTGGAGTCACAAGCGCTGCACCCGTGTCTGAGCGCTACTGTCATCCTGTCTTTCCCTCGTGCTCTGCAAGTTTACCCAGGCAAGCACAGTGATGGTGAAAATTATCAGTTGCTCTACTGTTTACCCTACTACCCCGGAACCTATGTCTCGAATAAAGTAATGAGTGTGCAAATTCCTTTTGCCACCTCCAAATTCAATACAAGAATATTCATATTCAGTTTTGCTTTACGAGGGGCTGAATTGTTACTTTGTTCGCCTTCCTTTGTTGATCATGTGTCAGCTTGGGGCACTTTGTTTATCTCCACTGAAATCAGGTGTCAAGTACCAAATGTAAGCATGACTGAAAAGGCGCCTTATAGATCAAAGATAGGAGGGATGCGCCTTTAGTCGCTGTACGGCTGGGTTGTTCATATGGTTGGTTTGTCATGTCCTGCAAATTATGAGTGAGAGTTACAATGAGAAGCGTTGGATGCAATAATGCAACTGGTAATTTTCTTCTTTGGGATTAGCGCCTTTTGGGGTCACTATCTCTCGTGCACGAGGAGTGCTTCTGACAAAATCACTTATGCCTGATCCTCGTCCCCACATCACTCAGGGCCCAATGAAACTGCTGCAAAAATATGTCGCAATGAGCTGGCGCTTTGCGGGGATTGAGCATGTGGAGCTTATGCTGAAATTCCTCGTACATCGGTACCCATGGGTCATCGACCACATCCCGGATCTGATATTCAAGCAGGGCTTTTTGGAGGTGTGTCCACCATTCACAAGTATACATGACAAAATGCCACATGCGATTTAACATACAATAATCATTGCATCAACGATGAATATGGCACTGCTGCTGATTGCACGAGGGACGGATACCTTCGTTTCCGAAGCGTGTTATAAGCGGAAATGAAGCCGAATTCTGATATTCTCACGTAAGAAATTGTTCACACAAATGTTTTCTGTGGGTGAAAACTGCACTGGCAAGAAGGTAACTTGTTACGGAGGTATCTTTCTATTGGCCTATTGGGTTATGGCGAAGCTGGGAACCAACACGTCATGTAATGGCTGCGCAGACGTGACTGGAAGGACTGCAAAAGCACTAGTGGTTTTACAGCGGCAAGAAAGACAACAAACAGCCATAGAAAACTGCATTACTGCTGAGATTAAGCCTTCCTACGGAGTAGTGTCCGGCTTTGTTATAATGCACCCGACTCACGGATGAAACTACAATAAATTGTGTGTCTAGCGCTCAATGCATGCGACTCTTGTTTGCTAAATAAAGCAGAAACCCGCAGAGAAGTGCTATATCATTCAATTTTTTATGCAGGCATTTCTCGGGGTGTACCAGCGTCTCGGTGCAGATGGCCCGTACATGAAGTTGTTGAACCTTCCCGAGGCGGCAACAGCGCAGCGGGAGTTCCTAGGCTTGCACGCCGCAGCCGCATACGCGCTGGCTGTGATACACGACCCGCGTGTGTACAGAGGTGCGCCCTATGACAGGGCCGAGGCAGAGGTCTTTGCCAAGGTGTTCATGATGTAACGATACATACAATTCCCTGTGGAAGCTGATGCAAGCAGCGTTCCTGCAGAGACCGCAGCACTAAAAGCCGATGATTACCGTTTTCCTACCTGGAGGTAACGAGGCCGTTGCGAGAATTCCCCCAGCGCCACCGACATTTACTGCAGGCAAGTGATATTCGTGAAAACGAAGCCTTTGGGTTCATTGCATAGAGATCCTGGAACTCAATATACTATGACTTTGTGCTCTGACGCCACATAGTTGTTTGCAGCTCTCCTTTTGTCGCCAGAAAGTTTTTTTTTTCATGCCATTTCAGTCATGTCTCACTGTGTGATGAAGCACAAATAATCAGACAGTGCTCATCCAGTGGCAACAAGCTTTTAAATTTATTTACCTTACATCCTCTCGACTTGGCCCATGTGATCTTTGTGGGCTGTCGCTTACCTAAGGTTTAGCAGGACTCTGTGATAGAAATGACAAAGAGCACGGAAGTTTGTTGCAGCAATTCTTCTTCGCAGACTCGTTGGTTCATACTTATAAATTCGAGTGGCTGTGCAAGCAGCGGGAAACACAGAGGGAGGCAGGAAAGAGCGCACTGCGCTCTTTCCTGTCTCCCTCTGTGTTTCCTGCTGGTTGAGCAGCAAGTCGAGTTTAGAAGCAGGGAAGTCCCGGCACTGTTCCTAAGTCGTTCTCTCCGGAAAATGCGAAAAGTATTTTTGGCCCCCTGGTTCGACAATCTCCAGTGCTAAATCATGCGAAATCTCGCGAAGGAGATAGCATCATGGCTAACTGGTTTTGTAGGAATGTTTGTTCGGAATAAAGCTCCAGTTATGTTATATTCACTCTGCAAGGTTTACGCTGCTCATGGCCGTTAGAAGTTTTTTTTTTTGTCACCGAAACCGGCAGCGTGTTTGGCTTTTGCCACTTCGTACCGTACGACTGGCTGATCAATGCTTCGATTGAGTTCTGTACAGTGTGTGGAATGTGCATCTTTTTTATCGCTGTGGCACAGATGTGTGGTCAGTTTCAGCCACCCACCAACTTGTTACATGCTCGAGACTGCCCCCGTCGAATGCACTTCGTTCATCCTAGGAGTGCAGAGCTCATTTGATGAGCCATATATTAGCTTAAGTATCAAAGGCCTGAGAGTGTAGCTCAGTGATGTTAGGCTACCATCGGTATGCTAAATTTACCTTTCGCCAACAGTAGGGGACAGCCGAGTGTAAGCTGTTTTCTGCAGCAGTACCGATTTCTTCTTTTACTTATGCTATC